>NW_024096559.1:1332500-1595824 GCF_016545835.1 Crotalus tigris | reverse complement strand
CCTTTTGCTGGATTTTTTATTATTAGGTAGGTTTTCCCAGTTGTTAGCCACTTTTCAATTTCTCCTCCTTGTATTATATTGTTGAATTGCTTGGCAATGAGTGGGTTTATAACAGTTAGATGTTTCAACCAAAACCCATGCAGTTCATCTTCACCTGGTGCTGACCAATTTTTGATTTTCTTTGCTCTTTTTTCTACCATTTTTGTTGTTATTACTAGTTCTTTCATTTCAACTTCTGTTTTATTTGCATCCACCTCTTTTAACCAAGCCTCATCCTTGTTGTATTTCTTTTGGTTATCCCATATCTGCTTCCAGAACTGCACTGTTTCTTCCTTGTCAGGTACTGACTGATTCCTTGCAGTTTCTCCATTGATGGATTGGTAGAAACGTTTCTTATTGGATTGAAATTGGAGGTTCTGCCTATAGTTTGCAATTCGAGCTTCATATCTACTGATTTTCCTGGCTATAGCTGTTATTTGCTGCTTTATTATTTCCAGTGCTTCCTTGATCTTCCTTGTTTCTAGTGGTATTTCTTGATTAGGTATTCTTTGGTCTTCTTGTTCTTCAGCTTCTTTTCTTTCATCTGTTCTAGCTTGCTTGCATGTGATCTTAACTTGCTGATCTTATTTTCTAGTCTAACCTTCCAGTTTTCTGGTGCACTGTGTGTTTGTTTTTCTTTTTTGTTGATTTTGCATCCCAGGTATTCTGTTATAACTGCAGCTGTGCTGTACATTAGTTGGTTTTTTTTCTTGCAGTGAATTGGTGCTTATACTTGATATTGCAGTATTTGCATCTTTTAATGCTTGTGCTAGCTGTTTCTTTGGAACAAGCTTCAATGCAGGTAGCCTTATTCTGTTGTTTTTGTGCTGTTCTAGATGCTCAGTTATTCTTTGTTTCAATTCTTTTATTTCTTTAGTTAGAGGGTTTTGTTCTTCCTGAGGAAGAGGTGCCTGGTTTCCAAATGAGAACAGTTGTATATCTCTGCTGGATTCCTTCACTGCCAACTCCCCCTGGTTTGCCTCTACATTCTGAATTACTTCTGGTAAGGCTTTGATTTCTTTGCCCTGGGTAAACCTTTGCAGTTCGTCCAATTCTGTTTCTGTGAATACTTTATTTCGTGTTATAAATCGGCATTGATCTGCTAGTCTCTGTTCTGTTATTTCTGATTCTGGATGTTGTTCTTTCCAGAACTGGTGCATTCGTTTTAGATATCCTCTTCTTGTTGGACTTGATCTGTAGTAACAGATCATTATTTCTTTGTTTTCCATCACTGTGTATCTGCGACGGGTAAACACCTTTTCTTCCAGTAGTTCTGCAGCTGCTGGCCCTGGTTGCTCAGCCAACAGTCCTGAGTCCTGTAACCCATTTTTCACCAGATATCCAGGAACTCCAATATCTAGTGTGGACCTTGTTAACCCGGGCGACGTCCGAGCCGGTATGGCATTCTGCAATTTACGTCTCACCATATTTTTTATGGGAGAGACACTCTTTGTCTGACTCCTCTGATGAGACCTGTCCAGTATGGTTGAACCTCTGGCATAGCTCTCATCTTCCTCAGAGTACACAAGCCCCACAACCACGTCAAGGTAGTGCCTCACATTATTATTATTATTATTATTATTATTATTATTATTATTATTATTATTATTATTATCTGGACAGTTCGAGTACATATTTTCTAATTATTTTATCTTTTAATTCAATTCTTGGTAATCCCTCCTTCCCCATATAAGGTATTCCAAACATGAGTTCAAATGATGACAATCCAATATCTTTACATGGTTGTGTTCATATCCTTAATAAGGCCAAGGGGAGGCATTTATTCCAGGGTAAATTTGTTTCTTCCTTCTTTTCAACATCCGTTTCCCATCTTGCAACATCCACCTCCCACTTTAGTACATTCTTGTTCCTTCAACATGCTAAGGCTTGTGTTAAGGCACACAATTCACACGTTTGGGCAGTCTCCCTGCTTAATGCATGCCATTCACAAGTCTGTGCAAACCAACTTAAAACAACTTTCCTGTTTCTTTCTTCTATTATCCATTCCTTCCTTCCCTTGTGCCACTCTAGCATAACTTCTTTCTTTTCTTCTTCCACCAGTTCATCTTCTATCAACTTTACATGAACCAACTCTTTCCCTTTACTATTAATCAATCCTCTTCATTTCTCTTCTCCAAAAGTATTCAAGACTCCATAAACATACTTGGAGTCAGTGTATATTTTCTCCTTCTCCCTTATTAATAATCTCAGAGCCTGCTGTAAAACCCACAGGTTTATGCTGACTAAGGGAGGGAAATTCATTCAGCCTCCACTCATTTTCTCCTCCCCATTTACTATTGCATCTTCATTATGTCTCTCTTTTTCTTGTTCTTTTCTTTTTCCCAACTACTTTGTATGAACAAGTGTTACCTCCTTTAGGCTTCATGATTAAAATTGCCCACACTTGATAACAAATGCTAACCACCAAGACATCCCCAAATGTCAATTTTAGACAAAAATGCCACTGGCTGCCTCTTTCCCCCCACTTCTGGGTCAAAACCTCCTCCAAGCCATTACTTTGTCCTTATTTACAAACAAATTACCTAGTGAAGAGCCAACAAAGGAGAGCTCACCAAACTCTGTTTGTGTTTGTTAACACAAGCTCTTTTTCTAACAGTTTTGCATACAAATCTTTAATCAAAACAGCATAGCTATTTATAATCCCAAAATTTTTCTCAACTTCTTTGTTTTAATTTCACAAAAAATAAACAAGCTTAATAAGATATTCTGAGTTACTGAAATAGTTTTCTTATCAAACTCTAGTATTGCTTTTAATATAAAGTTAGTCAAATTCCAATTTAATCAAATTCCATTCAGATGGAAACAAATTTCCATTAAATAGGGAAAACATTTATAAATCTAAGCAAAACAATTCAGAGTCATTTCTTTTGGTTGATAGGTTTAACTCTAACTAAACAATTTAAACTCAAAAATTCCCCCCCCCCCAAAAAATTGTCCAACAATTACTGGCTCCTCTTTTGAGTAAAAAAAAAAATTGCAAGCTGAAACTGCAAAAGTGGGCATTTAATTTCACAGTCACCCCATCTTTCTCAAACCGAAATTCTAAGCAGAGAAAAAGTTAAAAAGATCAACACCCCCCTTTCTCCTTTCTTTCTCTCTTGCTTTCAAAGCAACACAGCCAGAAAAAGCAGTGGGAGGGGGTTTGTGCCTGCAGACAGTTGCAAAAGGGAGAGAGCAGAACTAATGGACAAGAAAATGGTATAGGATTTCCTGCCTGAGCAGGTAACTTTGGGCTGTTCTGAAGAAGAAGAAGAAGAAGAAGAAGAAGAAGAAGAAGAAGAAGAAGAAGAAGAAGAAGAAGAAGAAGAAGAAGAAGAAGAAGAAGAAGAAGAAGAAGAAGAAGAAGAAGAAGAAAGAGAGAGAGAGAGAGAGAGAGAGAGAGAGAGAGCCAGACAAACAAAGTGAGGATGTTTCCTTTGATATCTTCTTTTCTCTTGAAGTTAGTAACAGTCATATTTACATCACACTCCTCTGGACTTACTAGTGTTTCCAGAACACTGTCCATCACACTCACATAGATGTTATTGCAGAAAACCTCCCATAATCGCTCTCCTGACCATCCAGGTACAATTGCATGGTTCCCTTCTTCGGGACAAAAGTGTCTTACATGGGCCAGTGCACCTGGTTACCTGGTCTGGGCTTCAGTTGTTGACTTTCTTCCTTTTCCTGTTCTTTGATTTTTGTAAACCAGAGTTGTCAATTTAGTTTGGCTTGGAGCCTGCAAGGGGAAACTAGATCTCAGATAACTCCAGGCAGTTGAAATCAACAGGCGCGCTCCTGCATTTTACTGAGAAACAGTGTCCCCTAGAGATTCTTAATTGCCCGCATTCTCCACCAAGATTGTGAGATGTAAAAACCCCAAATTTTGATATTCACAATACAAAGACAAGTCTGGTTAACAGAACAAAGTTTTATTGGAGAATAACATAAAAAGAATAAGAAGAGAAGAGAAGAGAAGAGAAGAGAAGAGAAGAGAAGAGAAGAGAGGCGTTTGCAAACGCATCTCCTGGATCCTTCCCTATGGATTGGGTTCCAGGAGCGCAACAAACAGTTTCCAAGCTTTGCATTTTATACTTTTTACAATGCACATCACACCTAAGAAGCTCTTTCAACTCCATAGCAATTTTTTGAAGTTGTTTTTACACTTAATAGTTCATCCTGACAATTTCCTTCCAATTTCCGTCCATCTGGGTCATAATTCATTATCTTTGCTGATTACCATTTGTGATCACTCTACATAGGCAGGAAGCAGTAAACATTCCTTCTCATACATTGGCATTGCATAGTTACATTTGTGTTACAGTGTTACATTTGTGTTAGACAGTCTCATATATTGTTACATTATAACTTTATTGTTATATTTTATAAAAGAATAATTTTTATTTCCTTCAACTTCTTATCTTTGCAGACCACAAACTTTGTAAAAATTGTGGCTCTCTTTGAGATAACCTGGTCCAAAATCTTCTTAAGATTCTGGTTATGTCTATATGTAGAATGATTTTAATCTGGACAATCCCAACAAGATCTTGAGCTGAAGTTTCCTGATTATCTTTTAAGGCAAGCCCAGGGAAATTGGGCCCAGTACAGTAGTTTAGTCTAAAAGTGATTAATGTATGCAGAACTAAGATTAAGTCTACCTTTCAAAGAATGGGTCATAGCAGTTACTAAATCACACTTATTATCTATTATACCACTGGGAAAAAGTGTATTTGGAGCCACTATCCAAGTAAGAAGTTAATCTTTCAAAAGGACTAAATATGCTCTCCCCAAAACTAGATTCTCTTTATGCAATTAAGCAAATTTATCCCTCAATCTGAATATTTCTTTCCTGGCTATGTTTATTAAGAAATAAGTCCATTGAGTTCTATGTCTTACAATTCTATGTACCCTATGCCTTATACAGTAGCTGAAATGCAGTATGTTTAGATTTATACTTTTATTATGGCATCATCTTTGAAGAACTAATGCCTGTTTCAACAGATGTCCAAATAAATCTCTTGTCCTGCTATTCTATGAGTACTTTAACTTTATTAATATTGTCCTTTGCTTTTTATTGAGTACCTCCCACCTAGTAGTGTAAATAAATAGTGAATGCTGATGGCTATTAAATAGTTAATATTTTGCAAGGGAATTTAAAAAATAGAACATGAAACTACTTGTTAGACCAGCGGTTCTCAACCTATGGGTCGCGACCCCATTTGGGGTCGATCGACCATTTCTCGGGGGTCACCAAACAAGGCGATCCGCCATTTTTCCCCCTCAGGGGGTCGCCGTCACACAAACGTTGAGAACCACTGTGTTAGACTCTCCTTTTGCTAGCAAAAAGAAATGGAAGCATATGTATGCATTAGAGTGGGTCATAAGCTTTGTTTTGTGTTGAATCTCTGAGGATTTCTCTTTTTTCTCTCAAAGAAAGTGTGTGTGTGTGAGGATAGATTTAAACTTAAAGCGCAGGGTAATTTGAAAAGAAAAAAAAATCCTTTCTTCTTCTGTCCCCAAAATTTTAGGGGAAGTTTATGTAGTTAAAGTCCTTTTCTGCAGACTATATAAATGTTAATTCACTTGTCTTCAACAGGAAATAAAAAAGCTAATCCCAACTGGCATTTTTGGTCCAAGGAGGACCTGCTGAAAATAAGGAAGCAGTTGTGGCATTAAGGAATGCCCATAAACTTGAACATTGAAAAAAATGCCTGGTAAGTGGTATTGAAGGAAAAGTCTTCATCATGGTTCAGTCCAAGCCAGGAATAAACAACATGGCAACTGCTTTAGAAAGAAGGTTGCAGTTTATTGAAGAGGAGAGCCAGACAGGAAGATGGCTCTGGAAGAAAAGAGAGGGAGCACGTGTAGGGAGTGGATTTTTATACCATCTGGGGCTCTTGAGGTTGTTTCCTGTTCCTGTTTGAGGCTTTGTATTTCCTGTGACATGTATTTCGACCTGAGTCTGAGTGTGCCCCTGTGGTATCTATGTGTTAATCCTATTATGTCTTGTCTTAGAGTTTGGGTGGGGTATGTAGATTTTAGGTGTCTTTGTCTTCTTAATCTTCTAGCTTCAACCTTCCTGAATGGTTTACTTCTGCATTTTTACAGAGCTGGTTTCTGCTTGGGGAGGGAGACTTGTGGCTATTAAGAAAAATTGGGCATGCTTTTCTGCCTCTTTAAGATCCTTTGAGGAAATATATTTTTCTGCCCTTTTAATATTTCCTTCTCTGGGGGGGCTGACTTCCCACAGTGGATTTCCACTCTCACATTTGCTCTTTGTCTTCTGATATTTTTCCCTCTGAGGATTTTATTACCTTTTAGATGCACTTTCAACATTTCTGCAGTATTTTACTTATGATCAATAAGAAAGTAAAGAAAACATTTGATTTTGTATGTATTTTGTTACTGAATACCTACAACACAAATAAAATTAGAAATGTTGCTGTTGTGGGATTGGGCTCAGATATATGAAAGGTATTTATTTGAACAGTATTTTGATCTTTTAAAGAGTAATTGGTTGTTTTTTTAAAAAATATTAATTTTCTATTTTTACAATTAAGTGCCTAATAGACAATGTGATGACTGAGCCCATTAGTGATTCTGTGGTACATGTAAGCTTCTTCATACTAAATCCAATGTTACACCCTCCAGTACATCCTCTCTTTTTCTGGTAACAGACATTTTTCCACAGTAGGCAAATACAATTCTTATTGTTATAAGTAAATATACAATTTTCTATCAACATTTGTTACATATTTCTAATAGTGTCAATAATATCAGTTTAGAATATCTTTTCTAAACAAAGCATATCTTAATTGCATTTGCACTCAATATCCATTTATTCAGTCTATTTCCTATTTTTGCTTTTTTCAATTTTAATTCCCCATCCATGTTCAAAATATCCCAATCATTGGGCCCAGAATATTCAAGAACCAATCTCGTTGGACCTATGGGAGGTAATTTGGACTAGAAATGTTAAATTTACGCAGGCCCAGAATTTGAGGGAAAATTTTTATAAAATGTTTTATAGATGGCATCTGGATCCTAAAAAGCTGCTGTATGTCCTGCAACCTAAATGTTGGAGATGTGGTTGCTTGGATGCAACCTATTTTCATGTTTGGTGGACTTGTAAAGTTATTAAAGCCTTCTGGATTATGATTTGGTGGAACATTCAAAAGGTTTTTAAAAGGAAGATTAAATTTACTCCCCAACTGTTTCTTTTGGGAATTTTTGTGGATTTTAATGTTAAAGAAACTATTTTAATGTTGAATTTAATAACAGCAGCAAGATTACTGGTGGGTCAATATTGGAAGAAGGATACTCTGCCTTCTTTAGAAGAATGGGTATTTAAGGTTTCTAATTTAGCAGAAATGGCTAAAATTTCTGCTTATTTAAAGGACCATTCACAAGAGAGATATTTTAATGTATGGAGAAGATGGATAGAATATGTTCAGAAGAAATATGGAACTACAAAGTTTCACTTATTCTATGAGTAATGATTTTGTTTATAAACTTATGATGTTAAAGTTTGAAGAGAGTTAAGGGTTTTTATGATTTTGTTCATTGTATAATTAGTAAACTTAAATAGATTATGTTTAATATGTTTGCATAATCCTGTATTTTGCTCTGGGAAGTCGGGGGGAGGGGGGTGGGGGGAGGGGGTGGGGGTGGATGGGTTGAAGTTTAAGTAGTTCAGATAAAGTAGAAATAGTCTTATTGTATATAATATTAATGTTTTAATTTTGAGAGAGGAACTGCTCGGGCATTTCCCCTGGACTGCATCAAGAGGGAGAAGAAGAAGGTGAGAAGTAAGTAGGAAGGTGGAGGTGAAGGAGGAGAGGGGATGAGTGAAGAAAAAGAGGGAACGAAGTAAGTTGGTTTGAGGTGGGATGCGGTTTGGGGGGAAATAGGCGGGCAAGACCAAATGTGGTATGTATCAATTTGTTTTATTTTTTATCTGAAGTATTTGTAAGATTGTTATATATTGTAAAATTGAAAATAAAAATTTTTACAAAAAAAAATATCCCAATCATTTATAATTTCAGAACAAGTTATATTTGGGTAACCAAAAGCTTCCCGTTTTCAAAGTTCTTAATATATTTATTTCCCTTTTCATACGAAGATATGATATTCTGATTACAAATCCTATCTATCTAGTTATAATAATACTAGCAATCTATTCTTAACCATATTCAAACATCTAAGTGATGATATAACATCCCCTCTAATAGGTCAAAGCTTCTATTTCCTTCAGTCTTACTCTAGCTTTCTTCCTTTGCCAACTAACTTTCCAAGTCAGTGCATTTGGATCATCAAATAATTCTTCCTCTATTTTTGTGTATTTTATTTGAGACAAGAGAAACAATTTAGTTGAAGTATTTTTGGAAGAATACTTGGAGAGAATTTCTTTCTGTGGTTCATCAGTATTTTCTTGGTAATATGGCAAGCTGAAATTTCTGGAGGCAGATGTTAAGGATGGTTTTTTACTATTAGAGCTAAGTATGAAACATCCATTTTATTTTTGTAAGTAGTTGTTATAAATTTATCCAACTAACTAGCCGTTCTTAAACCTCCCCTAAGCAGATATAAGTAAAGTTCAAATTGTTTTTTTTAATGTGCATTACAATAGTTGTTGCAAAGGGAGAGCACATTTAATTAAGAGTTTACTTCTAAGTACACATGATTAGAATTATTAATTTTACTTTTGCAACAGCAAATCAGCCAAAACCTATTTTATATAAAAAAGACATAATTCTCTTATATTAGCTTGCCCATTTTCCCCAACAGAAATGACAAACCTAGTTAGATTTATAACTTATCCATTTTGAGGTAAATGTTATATTGTTTTATTTTATGCTAGTCATTATTAGGCTAACTATAGTCTGCAATGAGCAAAATCAAAAATTGTCTGTAATAAAGTAATTTGTCTTCTATATATATTAAGTATTGTTTGATGAGCAACACATCTGTTTTCAGAAGTAAACATATTTTTTGGCTTCCAGTTCTGGATCATGGCGCTGGCAGACACACGGAGCAATCGTTCTCTCCGCCGTCCAGTTTTCTCCCGCCGGGGACCCTGAAAGAGGTCGAAAGTCACCTTGGAGGGGTGATGACCATGAAAAGGACCTCCTGTTTGATCGCGGAAGGGCAGTAGCCCTTCTGTTTGATCTGGAGCAGCTCTTTGGACTGACGGGGAAAAGATCGGCCATTCACATGGCCCATCACTAAGCTGCTACCTGCTGAGGCCAAATTCACAACCAAGCACTTGAAAGCAACGTGGAGGAACTGGGTGAGACCCTACCTTCTTGTATCCCAAATACTTTTCTGTCAAAAGTCTTCCTGAAATTTCTTCCTCCTGCAAGGAGAGAGGGAAGGGAACGCTTCTTTCCCATCCTCGAAGATGGGGGCTCCTGACTACGCAAGAAAAAAAGCCCTGAAAAATACAATTAAGCAGCTGGATTTACTTTACCTTGATATCTGGGGACCCAAAACTCCTATTCCCATGGGGACCTGTCACTTTATCTATGAAAAAGAACTCTATCTGGATAAAAACCTAGCCTGGTCTTGAAAAAGATTCTAAATGTGGTCAGAGACATCTTGTGGTGAAGCTTGGTATAGCAAGTAAATACCTTTTTTAAAAGAGACTTGCCTACAGCCCAGATTTGTCCTTGGTACTATCTAAAAGAGATAAAGAGCTGGGAGAACAGCTGGACAGTGAAATTGCTTTATAGGATTTGTGGAGGTGAACATTTTTTTACTTTTATCTAAGAAATAACCTTCACTAAAGGACTATCCATAACTGTTTTAGAAATGGAGGAAGACCAGCCACAACTTAACTATAAACTTATACTTGAAAATATTCTTGAAGCTACTGAAATAATTAAATCCAGATCGAAAGATAAAGGTGCCAGCTTAAACCTACAAAATGATACTCTGAATTCAACAAAAGAACCTACAATCCAAAAACCAACAGAGGCGGAAGAAACTAATGCCAAGATAGAGGAACTTAAAGATCAACAAATACAATTTACTGAAAACCTTGACAGACAAACCCTGACCGCAGCTAAAGAACTTACAACCCAAAAAGCAACAGAAGTGGAACAAAGCAACACCAACATAGAGGCTGTTAAAGATCAACAAATACAGCATACTGGAAACCTAGATAACCAAATAACAACTTTAAAGCCGAATGTGACTCTCTGCCTAAACCAGAGAAAACCTGAAGAACAAGATGACCAAATTGTACGGAAGGAGCCACCAGGACAACAGCCTAATGACTATGAATGGACCAGCCTTTCTGGAAAATTGATAACAAGATGGTCTCCCTTGATTCAAACAATATCTGCAAAAATGAAGGGAAATCTATCTGATGATTTAATGGCATTGGTATGGAAGCCTGGTTGGCACAAAAAGAAAGCCAGAGTTAGATTTTAAAAAAATGAGATTTTTTTTATTTATGATAGAGTACCCTAAAGTCTCAACTAATGGGCGAAAGGGAGATTTTTAGATGAAGGGAAATATGATTATTGCATTTAGATACTCTTGTTAAATGATAAAAAATAAGGGATTAACTGGCGTAATAATTAGGATTTAGATCTATAAGAAAAATGAAAATTAATGAATAGGAATTAGCTTCGAACTATTGTTTAGCCCAAATAATATAGATGATGGACTTGAGACAATAAAAGACACTCTATCTGTAAGGACCCACCCCACTTTGCATCTTAAGAAGACAGAACTCTTGGAATAGTTCTTCCAACAGGAATCCTTTATTAAGAGAAAATGGTTGCAGGCATGCTAGACAGGACTTGGGGTCCAAGCTCTCCCATTCAAGGTTTTAAGGGGTTCCCCAGTAGTCCCACCCAATCAACCCCCCTTCCCAGTGATAGTTTCAAGTATCACAATTCCACCCCGTTTCTTCTTTCTTCCGTCTGGATGGAGACTTCAGATAACTACATGAAAGGCAAATACTCTTCTTTGTTAATGCTAATGTTCTCTGGTGTTAACGCTTTGAGGTTACAATAGGTTACAATAAACACACATTCAGCATTCAGCTCTTTGAAGTCTACTGAAGGAAGTGAGGGCCATAAAGCCCCTTTGTTCTCCCCCTTCTCTCCCTCTTATGGCAGAATCCAAAGAAGGCAGAATTGGGAGTTTCTATATTTGATAATTAAAGATGAAATATGATTGGATTCTGACATCCGGCCCCTCTTAAAAATAAGAGAGATCCACCTGAAAGAAAACACAAGTATAAAATTTAGTTAGGCTTGTTAGGATACTCTGTGTGAAACTTCTTCAATAGCTTCGGGGCTCTGACATGACGTTTATGGACCCACTCATTTTGTGAGGGAGGGAGGTGTTTCCAGGCAACTAGGTACTGAGTTGCTCCATGATATCTCCTAGAGTCAAGGACTTCCTTTATTTCGAAGTGTTGTTCACCCTCCACCATGATTGGAGGTGGTGGGGGGGGGATTTTTGGCCGTAGAGGTGACTGATGCTCTCTTTTCAGCAAGCTGCAATGAAAAATTGGGTGTATTTGCCTGAGATTTTTGGGTAATTCTAATTCTACTGTTACTGGATTTATGATTCTTTTAATTGGAAAAGGTCCTATGTATTTTGGTCCAAGTTTTTTACAGGGCTGTAGGGACTTTAGGTATTTTGTAGATAAGTACACCATCTCTCCTATAATGAATGGTGTAGGCTCAACCCTTTTTTTATCGGCTTGTGTTTTGTAAGCCTGCCTAGCTTCATCTAGTGCTTTTCTGACTATTGGCCAGGTGTTTTGTAATTTTTCCATCCATTCTTTCAGCGAGGGGATCGTTGGTTCGTTTGGGGTTAATTCTGGCATGGGGTTGAAACTTTGACCGGTGGCTATTTGAAAAGGAGTGTAACCTGTGCTGGAGTGGACTGCATTATTGTAGGCAACTTCTGCAAAGGGGAGTAAGTCCGCCCACTCGGTCTGCTGGAAACTAAGAAAACATCTTAAATATTGCTTAAGTACTGAGTTCATTTTTTCAGCCCCCCCATTTCCTTGAGGGTGGTGGCTAGATGTCAGTCCCTGAGTGGTTCCTAAGAGGGATAAAAATTCCTTCCAAAATGCAGACGTAAATTGCACCCCCCTGTCAGAGATGATGCGTTGGGGTGCCCCATGCAATCTGTAAATGTGTTGGATGAAAAGTTTTGCTAAGGCTTTTGCAGTGGGAATCTTTTGGCAAGGGATAAAGTGCACCTGTTTGGAAAACAAGTCCGTGACCGTCCAGACCACAGTATTCCCATTGCTTTCTGGCAATTCCACTATAAAATCCATGGCTATTTCTCTCCAGGGGGCTGAGGGACTTGCCACTGTTTGCAATAGTCCTGGCACTTTCCCTTGCAACCTCTTTGCCGTGGCACATTTTGGACAACTGGCTATATAACTTTCAATGTCCTTTTTCATGGATGGCCACCAAAATTGCCGTTTAATTAAATGTAAAGTTTTTACAAATCCAAAATGCCCTGCTGATTTTGTGTCATGGCAAAGGTGCATGAAAATTACTCTTTGAGTTGTTGGTATATATAACTTTTCCCCTATCCAAGGCAACCCGTCTCTCATTGTGCACACATTTTTGTTTTTCTGGAACCAATCATCTGTTTCCAAACTTTTTCTGAATTCAATTCCAGTTTGGCTGTCCAGTTGTGGTTTTAATTTGGCTTGGGTTCTTGTGGTTACTGGTGCTGCCAGTTGTGACTCTGCCATTATTGGTCTAGAGTCTGTGGTTCGTGCGCTGTTATATTGGGGCATGCGAGATAGTGCATCTGCCAGGAAGTTCTTTCTTCCTGGTAAATGTTTGAGCTTAAATTGGAATTGGTGAAAATGCTGGGACCAGCGGGCTTGTTTGGGATTGAGTTTCCTGGAAGTTTTCAGGGCTTCCAAATTTTTGTGATCAGTCCACACCTGGAAGGGGATTTTGTTGCCTTCCAGGAACTGTCGCCACGTGAGTAATGCCCAACGTATCCCTAAGCCTCCTTCTCCCATACGGGCCAGCGCTGTTCTGTTTCCGTGAGTTTCTTGGATGTATATGCACAGGGTTGCAATACTGCATCATCATTTTCTTGTAATAGCACAGCCCCCACTGCCACATCACTTGCATCTGCCTGTATTATGAAGGGCTTGTCCATGTCTGGGTGCCTTAGTACTGGTTCGGCAGAAAAAAGTCTCTTTAGTCTCTCAAACGCTGCTTGGCACTCCATTGTCCATGTTAGTGGCTGGCTAGGTTTTACTGAGGATGTTCCCTTCGTTTTTAGTAAGTTGGTGAGGGGCAAGGCTATCTGTGCAAATGAGGGGATGAATTGGCGGTAAAAATTTGCAAAGCCCAGGAAACTTTGTAGTTGCTTTCTTGTGCGGGGTGGTGCCCATTCTAATACTGCTCTGACCTTCTCTGGGTCCATTTCAATGCCCTGTGGGGATATGCGATAGCCTAGGTAGTCTATCCTTTCCTGGTGGAATTCGCATTTTGAGAGTTTGGCATATAGGTGAGCGGCTCGCAGCTTCTTTAAAACCGCTCTGACAAGTTTGACGTGTTCTTCTTTTGTTTCGGTAAAGATAAGAATGTCGTCCAAGTAAACAAGGACCCCCTTAAACAGGTGCTCCCTTAGAACGTCATTGATTAATTGCATAAAGACTGCAGGGCCCCCTTGTAATCCAAATGGCAAGACTTTGAATTGATAGCACCCCATGGGGCAGTTAAATGCAGTCTTCCATTCGTCCCCTTCCTTGATTCTCACGCGATAGTAAGCTTCCCTTAAGTCTAGTTTAGAAAAAATTTTCCCTTTCGATAGGTGTGACAGCATGTCTTTCATGAGGGGCAGCGGGTATAGGTTGCTTTCACTGATTGTGTTCAGGGCCCTATAATCCACGCATAAACGTAAAGAGCCATCCTTCTTCTCTCTAAAAAGGACCGGGGCAGCCACTTTAGGCTTAGCTGGTTCAATGAAACCTCTCTCCAGGTTTTTTTTTATAAATCTTTCCATTTCCTCCTTCTCCTTTGGGCTCATGGAGTATAATCTGGGTTTCGGGAGTTTTGCCCCAGGCTTGAATTCAATGGTACAGTCTGTGGGTCGGTGGGGGGGAAGCTCATTCGCCCTCTCCTCACTGAAGACTTCAGCAAGGTCCCTATATTCCTCTGGTATTTCTGTTAATCTTTTTTCCTCTCCTATGGATGCTTTTTCTATTCTTGATTCTGGTAGCCTCTCTTGGGGTTTTAAGTCCATAGGGTCCCCCTTCGGGAATTTGATTTCTGTCGTCCTCCAATTTACCCAGGGGTTCCATTTTTTCAACCATTCCATCCCTAGAATCATTGGGCATTCCATACCTGGGGTCACCACAAACGTTAGTCCTCTTCATGTTTGCCCAGGGAGAGGTGTATTGGTAGAGTGGCTAGGGTAGCTGGCACCCCCCCTGCTATGGATCCATCTAACTGGCCAAATGAGATTGGTTGTTCCAGTCTCCTGGATGGGATGCCCAGATTCCCCACTAGTGTTGGGCTAATGAGGCAGCGGGTGCAGCCAGAGTCTATTAAGGCTTTCACCTTCACAGCTTCGGGCATGGGGGGGATTAATATAGTCACTGTTTTGAAGATGGGTGTGATGCGTCCACTTACCAGGGGTTCGCCTTCCGAGCTGTCATCTGAGGCATCCACCGTCCCTGTGGTGTAGGCTGGAGTTCTTTCCCCTTGGTGAGCAGAGGTGGGGTTTTCTGCAATTTCCATCATTTTCATGGCTGTTTCTTTTGGCTTAGCTGAATACCCTCTGGGTTTGTTGATTGGGGGTCTGTCTGGGTTGTGCTGGGGGGCCTTTGAGCGGCATTCTACAGCTCGATGCCCTTCTCTTCCGCACTTGAAACACCCCATCTGCTTCTTGGCTGTATCCGATGATTTCACCGGTTGGTGTGTCAGCTCAGGCGGGGGGCGGCTCCATTGTTTTCCTCGGCGATGCCTCTTCAATATGTCGATCTCTGCTTCCTCTGCCAAGACGTACCATTCCTCAAGTCGATGTGGGTCTCCTCGGGGCAGGCAAGCATCATATAGATCATAGTTTAGTCCGTCTTTGAAACGGCCAAGGAGGATGTCTTCTGGCCAATTCAGTTTGCTGGCAATGGCTCGGAATTCTTGTGTATACTCAGCCACTGGGCGTTTGCCCTGCCTCATCGTTGTTATTCTTTCACGGGCTTTGCGATCAGCCAGGGGGTCTTCAAATCGTCTTCTCAACGAGGACATGAAACGGTTGAAGTTACTGAGTTCTGGGGCATTGGAGTCATGCAGGTTCACCACCCAATCTGCAGCTGGTCCATCCAGGGCAGATTGCACGATCCGGATGCGGGCTTTGTCGCTGGGGATGTCCTGCCCATATTCCTCCATGTAGCTGAGGACTTGGGTTAGGAAAAACCCCAAGCGTGTTGGCTCCCCTTTGAATTTCACCTCCAACGGTGGACGTCTTGGAATGGATCGGTGCCTCCATTGTGGGTGGTAGTGTCTTCCGTCCAGATTTCCATCTTGGGTCCGGTAGGGGGTGGGAGCTCCTGGATCAGTAAATGTCCCTGGGGTTGCAGGTTCCACGTCCCCCTCGGTGTCTCTCCCTTTGTGGCTCCAGGAACTGGGGCGGGCGTAGGGCTCAGGAATCTCCTCTCCTAGGGAGCTGAGAGTTCTCTTCATCAGGTCAATAGCTCTCTCTAGGATCCAGTCTGAGTACGGCATACAGCTTCCTCCCTCTTCACTTGCGTGCAGGGATTTCTCCATCTCCTGCTTCCATTCTGGTTGCTTGGTCCCCCGTCTCAGGGTCACTTTTCTTGATTCCTTTCCCCACTCGCTTTTCTTTCCAACGCCCATCGACCAGTGAGGCTTGTGGTCCTGTGTCTCCACCACTTCTTCTTCTGAGAAATCTGGCCTCTCGGATCCCAACATCTGGCAAGGTTCCAACTGGGTCAGCGGCTCTCTTTCCAGGGAGTTTTCTCCCTCTCTTGCTTCGTTGTCTGACATGGTAAATTTTTGCAAAATCCCCCGGCAAGGGTCTACCTTCCAGGTGGATTAATTTTGCAAGTCCTGTCTAATGTAAGGACCCACCCCACTTTGCATCTTAAGAAGACAGAACTCTTGGAATAGTTCTTCCAACAGGAATCCTTTATTAAGAGAAAATGGTTGCAGGCATGCTAGACAGGACTTGGGGTCCAAGCTCTCCCATTCAAGGTTTTAAGGGGTTCCCCAGTAGTCCCACCCAATCAACCCCCCTTCCCAGTGATAGTTTCAAGTATCACAATTCCACCCCGTTTCTTCTTTCTTCCGTCTGGATGGAGACTTCAGATAACTACATGAAAGGCAAATACTCTTCTTTGTTAATGCTAATGTTCTCTGGTGTTAACGCTTTGAGGTTACAATAGGTTACAATAAACACACATTCAGCATTCAGCTCTTTGAAGTCTACTGAAGGAAGTGAGGGCCATAAAGCCCCTTTGTTCTCCCCCTTCTCTCCCTCTTATGGCAGAATCCAAAGAAGGCAGAATTGGGAGTTTCTATATTTGATAATTAAAGATGAAATATGATTGGATTCTGACACTATCAGCAAGTGATGATGTATTAGGATGAGAAATAGAAAATGTTTATGAAATAAGATAAGAATATATTTAAGTAAATAATATGTATATTCTAGATATGATAACTTTTATGTAGTGAAATAAAGGAAATTTGGATTATCCGAAATTTAAACACTATGGATATGAAAGGTTAAATTGGAATATTGTAATAAAAAATAAAAAAATTAGGTAAAACTCAAAAACAGGTTATGGATATGTATTAACAAAAAATATATTGATAAAGGTTTTAATTAACTTTGTTATAATTAAAAATCTATTAGCTTAAATGTGATATAATAAATGTTAAGGGAAATAGAGAAGGAATTTCTGATAATGTAACCTGAAATATGTACTAAAGATTTTGTTATTGAACCACTGATTACCCAGTCACTACACTGCTTTCCAAATACTTAATGTAAAATTTGAAAACCAATAAAATTTGTTTTTTTAAAAAAGAAGTAAACATATTTTTACAGTAGTTGAATTTTTTGCCAATTTTTACTTTAAAGAGGAAAGAGCCACCTCTTATGCCAACATAGAGAAACTATAATAAAGTTAGTATATTATATTTCTTTAATATTGTATGATTTGTCCAATATTGTATGATATAGAATGATGAGTAAAATTTCAAGATTTTAACATTTTTTCACAGCATTCTGGGTTGTACTCAGAATAAGATATGCAATGCCAAATTCTTTCATTTCTCAGAAAAATTCAATTTCTTTCTCCTGATTGGACCATTTTGAAATATAGCATGTACGAGATCTTTTAGTCTCTGACTAATAGTAACCAAAACACAGATTGTATCATGTGTTATACATAGTATTTACTTGGGAGACATAAACTAAAGACTTATGTTAGCATTTTTTTTATAGGATGTTTATATCTGTGTAATACCTAAATAAAGTATATATTGCCTCCACACAAACAACAGTACTCCTCCATATTTTTCTTTGTGGAAAAACAAGTGTGTTGCACACTATACAATACTAATAGAAGTAGAAGAAAAGCTACTATTGGCTTTTGCTAAATTTGCAACTGTCCTACATAGTGGAATGAACTAAGAAATGGACCAAGAGTAGAAATCAACTCTGAATGACATGAAAATGTTTTTTTCCCCCCCAGTAACAGAACAGGCTTTTGTGACTCTTGTTACTAATGATGTTTATTGCCATGGAGCTCTGGTTCTTAGACAATCCCTGAGGAATCATAAAACATCTAGAAGACTGGCAATACTAATTACACCTCAAGTCTCCAGGGAAATGAGGTTAGGATCCATCTCCCAATTTCATTTTCTTATCCACTTAACCACTTGCATCACCCTGTCTTCTGTTCCCAACCACCTGATCTGGTCTGGAATGATACTGTGATTTTTGGTGTCAAATGTCACTGAGATCAAGGAGAACCAGGTGAATATTAACCCTTCCCACTCATATTCAGGTCATCCATAAGTACAATCAATGCCATCTGAGTCTTATACCCAACTCTAAACCTGACTGAAAGGTCCATATAATCCTTCCAGGATTCTCTGAAGCACAAGCATCAGATTGGATGAAAACTGTCCAATATGGTAGGGTCCAGAGAAGATTTCTTAAGGAAAGGATAGACCACGGCCTCTTTAAGCATGGGTATCCTCTTTTTGTAGAATGAATTTACTTTTTGGACCTAGCCACATATCCCCTGTGAAGCCATAGCTAACCCTATCTGCTTTGTCAATACCAACAGCCTCAAGCTCATCCCAGATAAGACAACCAGATCCCACCTCAGTCAATTCCATGAATCCTGAGAAAAAGCTGGAGTTCAGCTTGGGGTGCATCTGCGCAATTTTATCCAATTGATGCTCCTCACAGCAGCCCTGCAAGTACATTTCTTCCTTTATTCTTTTGCAGGGTTGCTGGGTAAATTCAGTAAGGATGGAAAAATAATGTTTTGCACCTGTCAGAATCCAATTATATTTCATTTCTATCTACCTACTCTGATATAAAACCAATTCTTACTCTCTTTGGATTCTATCATACTACGAAAGGGGAGGAGGGTAAGCATGGGGGTTTTATAACTCTCACTTCTTCCATTAACTACAAAGTAACCTTTTGTTGATTCTCGTCAAGAGTACTAATCATAACAATGCAGCCATCCATCTTTCATCCTACTCCCTCTGAATTTCTCCCCTTTGCCAGAAGTGAGGGAAAGGGGGGGGGAAATGCAATGCCTGGGATCTGGGTAAAGAGAGAATGAGTGATCGTGCCAACGGAGCGGACTGACGATATATTTCCTGGACTTAACACCTAGAAATCTGCCGGATTGAATCGCCCAGAAGAACTGTGGGGTGGGGCTGCTTGGGAACACTTTAAAACATTGAATGGTGGTGGTGGGAATCCCTCAGATCCTGTCTAGCATGCCTGCAATCAATTTCTCTTAATAAAAATTCCTGTTGGAAGAGAGGTTCCAAGAGTTCTGTTATCTTAAGATGAAGATTGAGGTGGGTCCTTACATTAGACAGGATCTGCAAAATTAGTCAACCTGGAAGGGAGAACCTTGCCGGGGGACTTTGCAAAAAATACCATGTCAGATGACGAAGCAGGGAAGGGAGAAAGCCCCCCGGAGAGGGAGCCATTGTCCCAATTGAAAACCTGCCAGATGTTGGGATCTGAAAGGTCAGATTCCTCAGGAGAAGAGGTGGTGGAGATGCATAACCACAAACCTCGGTGGTCAATGGGCGTTGGAAAGAAAGACAAGTGGGAAAAGAAATCAAGAAAGGTGACCCTGAAACGGGAGGCCAACCAACCAGAATGGAAGCAGGAGATGGAGAAATCCCTGCACGGAAGCGAAGAGGAAGGAAGCTGAGCACAGCACTCAAGCTGGATCCTAGAGAAAGCTATTGACTTGATGAAGAGAACCCTCAGCTCCTAGGAGAGGAGAATTCTGAGCCCCACAGCCGCACCAGCTCCTGGATCCGCAACTGAAGAGACACTGAGGGGGAATTGGAACCTGCAGCCCCGGGGATGTCCGCTGATACAGGATGTCATGTGTCTGACTAATGAAACACTTCAAAGAATTTTTAGGCATGGTTTAACCTAAAAAGCCTTTATTAGTGTAAAAGGAGTGTCAGCACGGCATGGAGAATGCCAAGATCTGAATTTCCCTTCCTTTGCACATAACATTCCAGGTGTTTCTCCTCCCCTATTTTGGGGTCATGATTCACATCTTCCAATTAACCTGGAGGTCAAAGATTCACTTCCATTCCCTTCCACAGGCTTTTTTCTTCTCTCTCATTCTCATCTGAATTAACTCTGAAAGTACCAGACAGTCCTGCATATTTTGTCAAAGCAAGAATATTCAATATTAGCAGCGTTGACAGTAGTCCCCACTCCTCACCGACCCGCAGATGGCGATCCGGATGGAAGACAATACCGACAATGAAGGCATTGATCCATTCAAAGACTCCCGCCACTGGACGCAAGATTCAAGAGGGAGCCAACACGCTTGGGGTTTTTCCTAACCAAAGTCCTCAGCTACATGGAGGAATACGGGCAGCACATCCCTAGTGACAAAGCCTGTATCCAGATCATGAAATCTGCTCTGGACGGGCTGGCCACAGATTGGGTGGTGAATTTGCATGACTCCGATGCCCCAGAGCTCAATGACTTCAACCGTTCATGTCCTCTCTGAGAAGGCGATTTGAGGACCCCCTGGCTGATCGCAAAGCCCGCGAAAGGATCAAAACGATGAGGCAAGGCAGACGCCCGGTAGCCGAATATACGCAAGAATTCCGGGCCATTCCCAGCAAGCTGAACTGGCTGGAAGACATCCTCCTTAGCCATTTCAAAGACAGCCTAAATTACGACCTATATGATGCTTGCCTGCCCCGAGGGGACCCACACCAACTCGACAAATGGTACATCCTGGTAGAGGAAGCAGAGATTGACTTACTGAAGAGGCACAACCGCGGAAAACAAAGGAGTCATTCACCGCCTGAGCCGACGCGCAAACCAGCAAAGCCAACGGCTAAGGCCAAGAAGCCAATGGGCTGTTTCAAATGTGGTAGAGAGGGGCATCAGGCTGTAGAATGCTGCTGGAAAGCCCCCCAGCACAACCCAGACAGATCACTGGCCAGCAAATCCAGGAAGTCCCCAGCTAAGCCAAAAGAATCTGCCATGAGAGCGATAGAGGCTATGGAATCCCCTACCTCTGCCCATCGTGGGGAAAGAACTCCAGCCTATACCACAGGGCCAGTGGATGCCTCAGATGACAGCTTGGAGGGCAAACCCCTAGTAAATGGACCCATCGGACCCATCCTCAAGACAGTGACTATATTAATTCTCTCTATGCCTGAAGCTGTCAAGGTGAAAGCCTTAATAGACTCTGGCTGCACCCACTGCCTCATTAGTCCGACGTTTGTGGGGAATCTGGGCATTCCGTCGAGGAGGCTAGAACAACCAATCTCATTTGGCCAGTTAGATGGGTCCATAGCAGGGGGGGTGCCAGCTACCTTAGCCACTTTACCAATCCACCTCTCCCTGGAAAACCATGAGGAAGACATAACATTTGTAGTGACCCCAGGCATGGAATGCCCGATGATCCTAGGGATGGAATGGTTAAAGAAATGGAACCCCTGGGTAAACTGGAGGACAGCAGAAATCAATTTCCCAAAAGGGGACCCTACTGACTTAAAACCCCAAGGGGATCTACCAAAATTAAGAATGGAAAAAGCGTCCATGGGAGAAGAAAAGGGGCTACCAGAAATACCAGAGAAATACAGAGATCTTTTTTTTAAATTTTTTATTTTTAAACCAACAAAACAAAACAAAACACAACACACATACACACACAGTATATACTCCTCCCCTTTTTTAACAGCGATTTCGTAATGGTAATCTTCTATTATTTACATTTCCCCCCCTTATTCTTCTTTAGAATATTTGTCCTTGTTGCTCCGTTGTTTCTTATTTGCATTTTTTTCCCTTCATACTATACTTTATACTAAGAATAATACATATTATTATTATTATACATTATTATACACACATTTTCACTTTTGACCCTTCCACATTTATTTTCCTCTATTATTTCTAGTCTCCAACCAGTCATACCACTTGTTCCATATTAGATAGTACTCTGTGTCTTCTTTTCTTTTATCTCTTTTGTTAATTTGTCCATCTCAGCACAGTCCAGGATTTTTCTTATCACTTCTTCCTCTGATGGTATATTCTCATTTTTCCAGAACTGTGCATATGCTATTCTTGCTGCCATTGTTATATGTAAAATTATGTACCGTATTTCTTTACTATATTTTCTGTTTAAAATACCCAGCAAAAAGATCTCTGGTTTCCAGTCTACGGGTTGGTCTATTATTTCTTCGATCCATCTTCTTATTGTAGTCCAGTATTTTTTTGCAACTGGGCATGTCCACCATAAATGATAGTATTGTAAGGACCCACCCCACTTTGCATCTTAAGAAGACAGAACTCTTGGAATAATTCTTCCAACAGGAATCCTTTATTAAGAAGAAGTGGTTGCAGGCGTGCTAGACAGAACTTGGGGTCCAAGCCCTCCCATTCAAGGTTTTAAGGGGTTCCCCAGTAGTCCCACCCAATCAACCCCCCTTCCAGTGATAGTTTCAGGTATCACAATTCCACCCCCTTTTTTCTTTCTTCCGTCTGGATGGAGACTTCAGATAACTACATGAAAGGCAAATACCCTTCTTTGTTATGGTAAGGTTCTTTGGTGCTAACGCTTTGAGGTTACAATAAACACACATTCAGCATTCAGCTCCTTAGAAGTATACTGAAGGAAGTGAGGGCCATAAAGTCCCTTTGTTCTCCCCCTTCTCTCTCTCTTATGGCAGAATCCAGAGAAGGCAGAATTGGGAGTTTCTATATTTGATAATTAAAGATGAAATATAATTGGATTCTGACATGTATGTTCCATGTACTTTTTTACATTTCCAACATGTTGCCAAATTGTTCTGGAACATCTTGGCAAGCTTTGCTGGTGGAAGATGCCATTTGTAAAACATCTTCAACTGGTTTTCCTTGAATGCCGCTGACATACTCAATTTTATGTTTATTTCCCATTTTTTTCCCATTTCTCTAATTCTATATTATATCCAAAAAAATTTGCCCATCTAATCATTGTGTCTTTGACAATCTCGTCTTCCATTTTATATCTCAATAGGTATTTGTATAAATTGCTAATTAATTTTATTTCTGTTCCATGTATAATTTTATCCAATTCTTGAGGCTCTTTTTGTATTTCATATAATTTTTTGTCCTCTGTATATTTAGATTGAATTTGTGTAAATGTCCACCAGTCAATCTCTCTGCCTATATCTTGTTCCAATTCTTGTTTTGTTTTCAGATTTCCCTGTTGATTTACTAATTCCTTGTATCTAATTATCGTATTTATATCCAGTAGGTTTGGGTATTTCAGAGCTTCTGTTGGGGATTGGACATTGGAATTCTTATATAATGTTTTTGGTTTTTTTTCCCAAGTCTGTAGCAATGCATTCCTAACTATGTGTCTTTGAAAGTATCTGTGTATTTTATATTTTTTGTCCCATAGGAATGCATGCCACCCTGCTTGTAAGTCATGTCCTCCTATTGTTAAAACTCTAGTATTTTTCAAATCCATCCAATCTTTTAGCCAAGTTAAGCTTGATGCTTGGTAGTATATTTCCCACTCCCCCTTTATCTTTCATATCTTGCAAGTGTTTTAATTTAATCCTGGGTTTTTTCCTTTGCCATATAAATTTAGTGACCAATTTATTTAATTCTTGAAAGAATGTTTTCCCTAATTTTATTGGAATAACTTGGAAAAGAAATAATATTTTTGGCAATATATTCATTTTGACTGTAGCGGTCCTCCCTAAAAATGAAATTTGCAAATGTTCCCAATTTTCTAAATCTTTTTTTATCTGGTGTAATATTTTATCATAATTGTCCTCCTTAATCGAGAACATTTCACTGTAAGCCAGATCCCTAAATATTTTATTTTCTTGGTTATACTTATCTTTGTTTTATCTTCCAGTTCACTTTCCTGTGCCTTTGTAAGATTTTTGGTTATTAATTTGGATTTATTCTTATTAATCTTAAGTCCAGCTACTTCACCAAATTCTTCTATTTTTTGAATCAATTTAAAGCCGGTTTCTAATGGATCAGTGGTTCTCAACCTTTTCAATGCTGTGACCCCAACCGGTCATAAGTCGAGGACTACCCAACCGGTCGTAAGTCGAGGACTACCCAACCGGTCATAAGTCGAGGACTTTCCCTGCCTGGGAGCGCCGCGCATGCATGGTGCTGCCCCCTGCGCCGGCCGAGGCGTAGCTGGCAAGTGGCAGAGATGGCGCAGGCCAACCACCGGCTGGGCCACCAGCTGGCCCAGCCCAAGGGAGGTAAGGCACCCGCAGGGCCCCATGCACACCAGCAACCCTCCCTGTGCCCGCTGGCCTCCCACCTCCCACCCCTGGCCCTCTTTTACTTACATTTTTAGTAGTTGCTCAGCAGGGAGGGGTGGAAACTTCCAGACAGCTCACCTTCGCTGCAGACAACTTGCAGCAACGTTTGCAGAATGGGACTTTTGGTGGGCTCAGCAGGGCAGAGACAGCCTGGACAATTCCTATTGGCTTTTGAAAGCCAATAGAATTAGACTCTATTCAAGAGAGTCTATTCTATTGGCTTTCAAAAGCCAATAGAATACAAGGGAGTAGCACAGCTAAGGAAAAGGGGAAAAAAATGGTGGACTGCGTTGTTTGGCGACCCCCGTGAAATGAGGTCCCAACCCACAAGTTGAGAACCACTGTAATGGATCTTCCAAAATAAATACCAAATCATCAGTGAAGGCCTGGACCTTATATTCTTCCTTCTTAATTTTTAAACCCTTTATTTCTTGGTCCTCTCTGATTTTTCTCAGGAGTATTTCTAACAATAAATTAAATAGAAGAGGAGAAAGTGGGCATCCTTGTCTTACTCCTTTGGTTATATCATTTTTTCTGTCATTTCCTCATTTATAATTACCCTAGCTGTTTGTTTAGTATATATTTTCTCAACCATCTTTCCAAATTTTCTCCCCAAATCCATACAGTACAATTGTGTTATAATAAAATTCCAGTTCAGATTATCAAATGCCTTCTGGGCATGAAGAAAAACCAGTGTAGCTTGTCTTTCAGGAGGACTTCATAAAATTCTAAAGTGTTCATTATTATCCTCATATTATTTTTTATTTGTCGTCCTGGTAGAAATCCATTTTGATCTGGGTGGATGTAGTTATTCAATTTTTTTTATCCTTTCTGCTATTATTTTTGTAAATGTCTTATAATCTGTATTCAGTAAAGAAATCGTTCTATAATTTTGAATTTGTTGTAGGTCTCAGTCTTCCTTAGGAATGAGGGTAATGATTGCTTCAGTCCAAGTTGTCGGTATCTTCGCTTCTTCAGCACCTCATTGTAAATCTCCAACATTATCCATTGTAGTGACTCTTGTGTATTTTTATAAAAACTCAACCGGAATTCCATCTGGGCCTGGTGATTTGTTGTTTTTTTGTTTTTTCAATGCTGCTTCTAATTCAATGGCGGTTATTGGTCTATTCAACATTTCCTTTTGTTCTTCAGTGATTTTGCTCATTTTTGCTGCCTCTATATATTGTTTGACTTTATCATCTGCTATATCTTCTGGATGGTATAGCTTTGAAAATAAATTTTGTATTATTTTCTTTTTTTCTTCCTGTCTATATTGTACTGTTCTACTTTCGTCTTGTAACTGATGTATTGTTCTTTTGCCTTTTTCTTTTTTTAATTTATCGACCAGTTTTATTCGCATTTTCAAAGTAATTTTGTTTCGCCATTCTAATTTTTTGTGCCATTTCTTTTTGTGTTTTCAGGTTAATCTTGTGTTTTATAATATTCCATTTTTCTTTTATCTTTTTATTTTGTGGGTCTTTCTGTAGAGCACCTTCTATTTTTTTAAATTCTTCTTGTAATTTTCCTTGTTGAAGTCTCCTGTCTTTGTTTATCTTAGAGTTGTATGCAATTGTCAATCCCCGAATGTAAGCTTTTGTAGTATCCCACAAATTTTGGGTTGATGTCTCTTCCTTTTTATTTACCTGAAAAAATAATAACTCCTTTTCTAGCATTTGTATATATTGTTTATCTTTACACAGTCTTTGATTCATTGACCATCTTTTTCTCTGTTTCTGGCCTTTCCATTTTATTATTATTGGGTTGTGATCTGCCGAATCATTAAGCCCTATTTCAATTTCCTCTATCCCATTTTGTACGTCTGTTGTTGCTCAGGCCATATCGATCCTAGACCAAGATTGATGCGGATACGGATAGAAAGTATATTGTTTGTCTGACCTGTGTGTCTCTCTCCATATATCCTGAAGGTTGAGTTCTGTTACCATTGTCAAAGAATGATTTTGGTAATATATTTTTCTTCTTTTTGTTCTTTTTACTACTCTTATAATCTTTCTTAACATCAACTATTGCATTTAAATTCCCAATCATACAAATATTTTCATAATCCAGATCCACTAGTTTCTTATGTACCTTTTTAAAAAATTCATGTTGATTATTATTTGGTGCATATACTGCCATTAATAAGATTTGAAATACAGAGACCTTGCTGAAGTTTTCAGTGAGGAGAGGGCGGATGAGCTTCCCCCCCCACCGACCCACGGACTGTGGAATTCAAGCCTGGGGCAAAACTCCCGAAGCCCAGATTATACTCCATGAGCCCAAAGGAGAAGGAGGAAATGGAAAGATTCATAAAGAAAAACCTAGAAAGGGGGTTCATTGAACCATCCAAGCCTAAGGTGGCTGCTCTGGTCCTCTTTAGAGAGAAGAAAGATGGTTCTTTATACTTATGCATGGATTATAGGCTCCTAAATACAATCAGTGAAAGCATCCTATACCCCTTACTCCTCATGAAGGACATGTTATCACACCTCTCAATTTTTTTTTTACTAAACTAGATCTAAGGGAAGCGTATTACCATGTGAGAATTAAGGAAGGGGATGAATGGAAAACCGCATTTAATAGCCCAATGGGGTGCTACAAATCAAAGTTTTGCCATTTGGATTACAAGGGGCCCCCACAGTATTTATGCAATTAATCAACAAGGTACTAATGGAGCACCTATTTAAGGGGGTCCTGGTTTACTTAGACTACATCCTTATCTTCACCGAATCAAAAGAGGAACATGTCAACCTAATCAGAGTGTTTTTAAAGAACCTGCAAGCCGCCCACCTATATGCCAAACTATTGAAATGCGAATTCCACCAGGAAAAAATAGACTACCTAGGTTATCGCATATCCCCACAGGGCATTGAAATGGACCCAGAAAAGGTCAGAGCAGTATTAGAATGGGCACCACCTCACACAAGAAAGCAACTGCAAAGTTTCCTGGGTTTCACAAACTTTTACCACCAATTCATCCTCTCGTTTGCCCAGATAGCCCTGCCCCTCACAAACTTACTAAAAACAAAGGGAGCATCCTCAGTAAAACCTAGCCAGCCACTAAAATGGACAATGGAGTGCCAAACAGCATTTGAGAGATTAAAGAGACTCTTTTCTGCTGAACCAGTACTGAGGCACCCAGACATGGATAAGCCCTTCCTAATACAGGCGGATGCAAGTGATGTGGCAGTGGGAGCTATACTATTACAAGAAAACGACAAATGGGTATTGCAACCCTGCGTGTATACATCCAAGAAACTCACCGAAATGGAACAGTGCTGGCCAGAGGCATACGGGATATGTTAGTCATTACTTACTGGTGCCAGTTCCTTGAAGGAAATAAAATCCCTTTCTGGGGGTGGACAGACCACAAAAATTTGGAAGCCTTGAAAACACCCAGGAAGCTCAAACCCAAACAAGCCTGCTGGTCCCAGCATTTTCACCAATTCCACTTTACGCTCAAGCATTTGCCGGGGGGAAAGAACTTCCTGGCAGATGCATGCCCCAATATAACAGCACGCGAGCCACCGACTCTAAACCGATTATGGTGGAATCACAACTGGCAGCGCCAGTAACCACCAGAGCCCAAGCTAAATTAAAACCACAGCTGGGTAGCCAAACCGGAATTGAATTCCAGAAAAGTTTGGAAACAGATGAATGGTTGCAGAAAAATAAATATGTGTGCGCAATGAAAGACAGACTGCCTTGGGTGGGGGAAAAGTTATATATACCAACCACCCAAAGGATCACATTCAGCTTTGCCACAACACAAAATCAGCAGGGCATTTTGGATTTGTAAAAACATTACATTTAATGAAACAGTAATTTTGGTGGCCATCCATGAAAAAGGACATAGAAAGTTACATGGCCAGCTGCCCAAAGTGTGCAACTGCTAAGAGGTTGCAAGGGAAATCGCCCAGATTGTTAAAAACAGTGGCAAATCCCTCAGCCCCCTGGAGGGAAATAGCCATGGATTTTATAATGGAATTACTAGAAAGCAATGGGAATACTGTTGTCTGGACAGTCACGGACTTGTTTTCCAAAGAGGTGCACTTTATCCCTTGCCAAAAGATTCCCACTGCAAAAGCCTTAGCGAAATTTTTCGTGCAGCATATTTACAGATTGCATGGGACACCCCAACAGATCATATCTGATAGGGGAGTGCAATTTACGTCTACATTTTGGAAGGAATATTTATCCCTTTTAGGGACCACTCAGGGACTGACATCTAGCCATCACCCTCAGGGAAATGGTCAATCAGAAAAATCGAACTCAGTACTTGAGCAATATTTAAGATGCTTTATTAATTTCCAACAGTCAGATTGGACGGACCTACTCCCTTTCGCAGAAGTTGCCTACAATAATGCAGTCCACTCCAGCACAGGTTACACTCCTTTTCAAATAGCTACAGGTCAAAGTTTCAACCCCATGCCAGAACTAACCCCAAATGAACCGGCAATCCCATTACTGAAAGAATGGATGGAACAATTACAAAACACCTGGCCAATAGTTAGAAAAGCCTTAGATCAGTGGTTCTCAACCTGTGGGTCGGGACCCCATTTGAGGTCAAACAACCATTTCTAATTCTATTTGCTTTCAAAAGCCAATAGGAATTGTCCAGGCTGTCTCTGCCCTGCTGAGCCCGCCAAAAGTCCCATTCTGCAAATGGTGCTGCAAGCTGTCTGCAGCGAAGGCGAGCTGTCTGGAAGTTTCCACCCCTCCCTGCTGAGCAACTACTAAAAATGTAAGTAAAAGAGGGCCGGGTTGGGAAGTGGAAGGCCGGCAGGTGCAGGGAGGGTTGCTGACATGTGTGGGGTCCGGCGGGTGCCTTACCTCCCTTGGGCTGGGCCAGCTGGTGGCCCAGCCGGTGGTTGGCCTGCGCTATCTCTGCCACTTGCCAGCTACGCCTTGGCTGGTGCAGTGGGTGGCACCATGCATGCGCGGCGTTCCCAGGCAGGGAAAGTCCTCGACTTACGACTGGTTGGGGGTCGCGGCATTAAAAAGGCTGAGAACCACTGCCCTAGATGAAGCTAGGCAAGCATACAAAGCACAAGCAGATAAAAAAACCTACACCATTCATTATAGGAGAAATGATGTACTTATCTACAAAATACCTAAAATCTCTACAACCCTGTAAAAAACTTGGACCAAAATATATAGGGCCTTTTCCAATTAAAAGAATCATAAACCCAGTAACAGTAGAATTAGAATTGAGGCAAATACACCCAATTTTCCACTGCAGTTTGCCGAAAAGAGAACAGTCACCCTTATAGCCAAAAATCCCCCCCCCTCCAATTATGGTGGAAGGAGAACAACACTTTGAGATAAAGGAAATCCTAGACTCTAGGAGATACCATGGGACAAGCCAATACCTAGTAGCATGGGAACATTTCCCTGCCTCACAAAACGAATGGGTCCATAAACATCATGTCAGAGCCCCGAAGCTATTGAAGTTTCATACAGAGTATCCTAACAAGCCAGACTAACCTTTATACCTGTTTTGTTTTCTTTGTTTTCTTATTTTTAAGGGGGGCAGGATGTCAGAATCCAATTATATTTCATTTCTATCTACCTACTTTGATATAAAACCAATTCTTACTCTCTTCTGGAATCTGTCATACTACGAAAGGAGAGGAGGATAAGCATGGGGATTTTATGACTCTCACTTCCTCCATTAACTACAAAGTAACCTTTTGTTGATTCTCTTCAAGAGTACTAACCATAACAATGCAGCCATCCGCCTTTCATCCTACTCCCTCTGAATTTCTCCCCTTTGCTGGCAGCGAGGGAAAAAAAAGGGGGGGGGAATGCAACGCCTGGGATCTGGGTAAATTGAGAATGAGTGATTGTGCCGACGGAGCAAACTGACAATATATTTCCTGGACTTAACCCCTAGAAATCTGCCGGATTGAATCACCCAGAAGAACTGTGGGGTGGGGATGCTTGGGAACACTTTAAAACATTGAATGGTGGGGATGGGGAATCCCTCAGATCCTGTCTAGCATGCCTGCAATCAATTTCTCTTAATAAAAATTCCTGTTGGAAGAGAGGTTCCAAGAGTTCTTTTTTCTTAAGATGTAGATACAAGGTAATCCTTAATAGAGGCTTGTACCCACATTTGTTTAGTTGTTCCCCATCCAGTGTTACTCCAAGTGTTTCTTCTACTGTATCTGGAATTCCTCTATAAACAGGGAAGATTCTATGCTCAGTACGCAAAGATTGGCCATTAAACTTCTGCTTCCCTCTCATTTTAAGTGGCAACTAAGGCTTCAGTTGAAAGGTACACCAGATCTTCAGAAAAAACCTCCAGTTCCATGTAAAATCTGTCCATCAGGTATCTACAGTGGATTTATCAAATAGATCAAATCTCCCTATAGTTGTGGACAGCATTGGAACATTGCAAGGCCACCGGAAAGTGATTCATCCATGACAATGGAATTAAAAATAATCTTCAGATCACACTACCAGCGTAGGGAGGCTGGTACAAGGGCAACAATCCCAACTGATCCCTAAAGCCCAACTTTTCAAATAAGGTCTCATATACAGCTATCTGAAAGTCATTAGAGTGCTGATCATATCTACTCCTCCCACCTTCTGGAGCTGTTACCATGCCTGTGTTTGTGTATATGTATGTTTAGATGTATGTGTGTGTGTGCGTATGTAGGTAGATGATAGATAGATAGATAGATAGATAGATAGATAGATAGATAGATAGATAGATAGATATAGTAATCATAAAGGAAGCTTAATTACAGACTGACATAGCAGCCAAAGGTCAGCAACTTTAAAAGTCAGGGGGAGGGGAGAGGCAGAGGCAGGGCTGTTTGCACAGTCTAATTTCTCTGCCAAGTTTTTGTTCTCCACATATTCCAATGAGTGCTTGAACAGGGTTTCTGTCTCTGAAAACAAATATTGATAAATAGCAAAGCAAGGCCCTTTGAGTCATGTCTCAGTCTGATTCTCTGTTTTTAGAAACCGAATACTGGTCTAGGTAATATTTGGTCAGAAGCAGTAGGTTAATAGTACTAATTAGAGCTCTCTCTTTTTAAAAAATAAATAAATAAAGCCCCCTTTCTTCGTAGAATAATCACTATCCAAATATCTTTCATCTTGAAATCATTTCACTAGTATGCTTGAATTAAAGCTAATATTCATCAAGTCTTAACTCTAACTCAGTATATTTATGTGCTTATAATTTAAATGTGGCCTGCACTCCGATTTTATGTATTTCCCAGCCCATGGTTCTTGGCCTTTTGTTATCAGCAATCACATGAATTGGCTCTTAGGAAGTGTGTGTCTATGTGTGTATGTAGATATTTTCACTTATTTCCATTATATCCCATTGTATATCCATCATACATATGCATATAGATAAACATATTTGCTTACCTTGTGTAGTTATTATTTAATAATTTAAGTTTAAGCTATTGCTACAATTCATTTATTTTAATTGTCTACTGCACTGCATATCTTGTAAAAAGAGAGATTGTAATGATTTTATGGCTTTGACAGGGCTGCCCTCAAGACCATCTTTGATTCCATGGTTGATGTTAAAGAAATTGACAGCAATGACTTGGTGCATTTGACTCTGCTGAAGGCTAGAACTGCCTTGCTGGACTCTTACTCAGTATAGCAAATGTATCTTCATGGATGCAGACACATTGGTAAGGGCAGCAATGCCAGAAATGACAAGCTGAAAGCATTTGCCATAAGAATCAAATGTAAAAAAAACAATTCTTACTTGCAGGAATCTTCTTGTTTGTTATGGAACTTGCACTTAGGAGATTTAGATCAGAAAAAATATATTTACATAAGTGTGTAAATAGGGATACATAATTGTATGAACAATACTGTGTACTTGAGGAACAAATATCTAATTGTTGCCTGAGATAGGTGATAGCCTACACCAGTGGTTCTCAACCTTTCTCATGCCGCACCCCATAATACAGTTCCCCATGTTGTGGTGACCCCCAACCACTTATACATCACTGGGTGCCAGGGGTGTGGCCAAAGAAAAGGGGGAAAAATGGCAGACAGCCTTGCTTGGCGACCCCCGTGAAATGGTCATTCGACCCCAAATGGGGTCCCGACCCACAGGTTGAGAACCACTGGCCTACACAGAAGGTAGAGTTCCTTTTTTTTGTTTTTGGCCTTTGAGTCAGTGTTGACTCTTGGCAACTGCCTGGACTAGTCCTTACAGTTTTTTTCATAAGATCTCAGAAGTCATTGCTTCTGAGCCATTGCTTACTTTCTAGGGCTGAGAGAGAGGGATTGGTCCAAGTTGGCACATGCCTAAAGTGGGTGTAGAACTCGTAGTCTCCCTGTTTGTAGCCTGGTGCCTTGGCAAGTACACAAAACTGACTCATTGTAACTCGTTAGAATTACAATGCAACTATAAAAACATGCAAGATTGCAGATTGTTTGATTTTTCAACCTTGAAAGAATATATTTACTATGTTAAAAGATGTTTAGTTATGAAGACATTCCCACATCTTAGTGTGTCTACATTAGTCCTGCAGAGCCAAAGTAAGCTTGCTAATAGTAAAGAATAGAATAGTGAGTGAGTTCAATAAAAAAATCTCATATCTGTAGCAGGGGAATTGATGGTGATTGAAATTTTCATGATCTTTCCAGGTGCTTTGTAATGTTGACTAACTCTTTGAGCAGGAAGAATTATCAGCAACTCCAGATTCTGCTTGGCCAGAGTGCTTTAACAGTGATGTCCTTGTTTTCCAACCTTCTTTAAAAACCTTCAAACATCTCCTTCAGTTTGCCAGTAAAAATGGTAGTTTTGATGGTAAGTCTCTGGACTTGGTCCTCTCCTTGGGTCTGGAATGAGATTATTGATAAAGTTCTTTTAAAGATCTGAACTTTTGATGAACGTTTATCAAAAAATTCTGACATTTATATCTAGAACCAACTGGCAATAACAACCAAAGGCAAAATAACAGCTAATGCTAAAATTAACTGCTATATATATAGGTTCTCCATTTTTATATCTAATGGCATGTTTCTTATATTCAGGTGTTACTACATAGAGCAGGATGTCGAACTCACAATGTCATGTGACGTATCACGACTTTTTCCCCATTGCCAGCAATGGTACGGGCGTGATTTCAACGTGATGCATCTGGCCCATGGGCTGGCAGTTTGACATGCCTGACATAGAGCCTTTTAAACATAATCCTGTTTTGACTATTGCTAATTAACGGAGAGAGATTTAGAATTATTTTTTGAAATTTAACACCAGTGGATAATACTAGGTTGAGAAAGGCTACTGTTCACATTAATAACAGTTTGAACCTTTTGTATCCTCTTTTTATTCTGTAGGAGCTGATCAGGGATTGTTAAACAGCTTTTTCAGCAGCTGGGCAACCAAAGATATTAATAAACACTTGCCATTTATCTATAATCTAAACAGCAGTATTGTCTATACATATGCCCCTGCTTTCCTGCAGTAAGTATTAAAATGTTTTTGTTATTGATAATTCAGTGATAAGCGGTTCACTTTTTTTCACAGATTTCTTTTTCTTATAACTATAATGGAGCCATAATATATACATGATATGGTAATTGATAAGTGCAGATCTTCTGTTTTGTATCGGTTACATGCACTTTCAGATATATATCCTGTTAGAATATAATTAGCTCCACTGAAAACATTTCTTCTTTTATATTATTAATAAATACATTTAGGTGATAGTAATTCATTAGTAATGTAAGTACATATAGAAGAGGAAAAGAATTTGATGAAAGAGCTGTGTAGATCAACTTCGAACTCCCACCATAATCAATCAGATGACTATGGGAAGCTCAAAAGCATAATAAAATGCAATATGACTTGTTTCTATCCTTCTTGGCCTTAATAATTAGCAAATAATAATCATTCTTTATAATTATTGGTAAACGTTAATTTGACTATAAGATTCAAAGTTAGACTTCAAAGCTCAGAGTCATCAGTATTGGTAATTATGTCTTTGAAATCCAGAATAAGTAGTATTTCTACCACAAATGCAAACTTTTAAACATCTAATTACATATCAGACAATAGTATACATAGAATAAGGCAATCCATGTTTTGCTCACCTAAAATAATCCAAACTCTTCCCCAGGTTTCCAGTACTTTTAACTTGCTTTATGTTGGAATTTCTAAAGTCTATAGAGCTTACTATGTAGTGAGTGAAATGTTGGAAAATGTTTACGGTTGCAATTACTTTAGGTGATAAAATGATTTGAGTAGTCTTTCCTCTCATTATGAATTAATAGTATTGAACAATATGGACTAAGTTAAAACTGTCTTATGCCCAGTTACTTGCATCTCTTTCCTTCTCATCTATAAGCTGGTTCAGCCTCCAATTTCTAATGAACAGTTCCAAGAAATTAATGTCTCCTTTTTAGGAGGAGCAGGGCTTCTGTGTTTATTAATTAGTGAAAGCCTGCATCTCAGCCTCTAAGGAGCAATAACGTGGTGGGAAGAAATAAACCAAGTTTCAGCTTTGGGCCTGAAAAGTGGATAGTTTCTAGGAACTTGCTTTTCCCATACCAAAAAAACATTGTTGCCCTGACACTGCAAAAGTAAATGGAAGGCTGGCTATTATCTCTTGCACTCTTCTATAGAATCAAAGGATGCTTGAAAATTACAGTGTTTATCTCAGAATGAACTGGCAAAGGGAGACCAATGTGGTGCAATATAAATGACTCTTCAGTATTTTGTCATTTGGGATTGGCATTGGCAAAGCAATTTTATCCCTCTGTCCTTTATTTCTTTGTATATCTTGATTTTGGTTTAGTTTGTTAATCAAAAAGCAAAACTTAACATATTTTCATGTATGTATCACAGTGTGTATTGAATTTTAATTGTAAGCTATTGGAATAATATTTTTTTATCTGAAAAGTTGGCAAAAATGGTATTAATGAAATTATATTTTGCTATCATGTAATTGCAGAGTTGAAAATCTTGTACTGCACAATCAGTCCTCAGGTTAATAACTATTTGTTCAGTAACTTTCAAAGTTGCAATGGAGCTGAATGAATGTACTTATGACTGGTCCTTTAAGTTCCAACTGTTGCAGTGTCCCCATGGTTATGTGATTACAATTCAAGGACTTGGCAACCTACAATCATGTGATTATCATTTGTGACTTTCTCTGCCAGCTTCCTACAACTTAAAAGGGAAACCAGCAGGGAAGGCCACAGGTTGCTCTCGTAAATTGCTCCTGCCACTTCTTTTCCCAAGGAGCCTATGGAGCATGAGATCTTAAGGATCTTGAATTCTATAGTACCCACTTGCAGCACTCCCAACCCTCAGTCTATTGTATACACCTGCCTGCCTGTCTGCTCTGGAGTGGCACCACATCACTCCCTCCTCTCCCTGACTGCATTCAGGCAGTACCTTAGTAGACCCTCCCCACCCCGTTCACATAGCTCTTACCTCCCCCCCCCGGTTGCACTCATGTGGTGCTAGACCACCCTCTCCTCTCCCCCGCCATGTTCAACAGTGTTACACCACTTCTCCCTTGCCTGCACTGATGCTGTATCACATTGCTCCTCCCCTCATCACTATGAGCTGGGGTGGTAGTCTACACTATTCTAGGAGCCGTGGTCATACAATGGTTAGAATGCAGTATTGCCAGCTAACTCTGCCACAACCTGTAGTTCGTCCTGATGGGCTTGAGGTTGACTCAGCCTGCCATCCTTCCAAGGTTGATAAAATGAGGACCCTGATTGTTGGGAGCAATTTGCTGACACTGTAACTTGCTCAGAGAGTGTTGTAAAGCGCTATGGGGTGATATATAAGTCTATGTTAATGAGGTGGTAGTCTTATGTCAACCGTTGAACTGAAGCAATATTGTTTTACTTCCCCCCCACACACAATTTTGGTAAAGACACAAAGGTGATTCATTTTTTGGGATGAGTAAAGCCCTGGAAGTACAAGTACAATCCCCAGACAAGAACAGTCACACCAAATGATTTTAGCTTCTATATCTGAAAATCAGCTGTCATTCTTAGAACTTTGGTAGATAACATACAGGTCCCGTATATTAGCATTACTGGAAAAATGGCAAGAGCCTTCAATCCAGCAAAAGGAGGTAAAACGGTTATGGTAGGAAGGATTGACTGACTTTTATGACATTATAGATCTCTTTCATTCCATATGATTATTTTGTAACTTAGATGTAACTCTGCATTCAGAATGAGCTTACATTGCAACAATTGTAAATTTAATCCTATATATATTACTTTAGTCCACATTTAGAGTTTGTGCTTTATTATAATTAGGAACTGGAAATAATGTCATGAAACATTTGTTTACAAAAATGAATGTGTATTTTAATATAGTGGATTTACTTTCACCCAAACATAACAGTAAATAAATAAGTATAGCCAATTTGGTACAGTAGTTAAGGCATCAGGCTAGTCAACTCTTTCTCACAGCCCTAGTAAGCAATGGCAAACCATTCTGAAATTATTGCTAAAAAAACTTCAGGGACTTGACCAGGGACTTGCCAAAGTCAAAATTAACTTGAAGGTACAAAAGGTACTTCAAATTAACTTGAAGTTACAAAAAATAGCTATAATAATCTTAGGCCAGAATAAATGTTTACATTTAACGTTAACAGAAACATATCCAGAAACATTTCGGTGCTGCATGTTTGCATTGGCTATGTGTTAGAATTTTACAGCTTTTCAGTGCAAAAATAAGCCCAAAAATTAAGCACACATTCAAAATGAGCAGGAGGCATAGTTTAAAAAAAACTTTATAAAATATATATAAACATGATACATACAGTTTCATTCAGTTCTTGGCAATGTGGTAGAGAACAACAACAACTAACTCAGGAGATCAGGACACAGGGAGAGACAAAGACAAGCACAGGCTGGATCACATGCCTAGGCTGGATCACACGCCTCACACAGTCAATCCTGTGTCTCAATTAAATAACAGTTCCCATTGGCTGGTTCGTTGTTATGGTTATTCCAGTTCATAAATTCTTGCACACTGACACTCTTCTTTTATGACTGGAATAGACATAAAACCAAATAATTTAATACTCCACCCAATGGCTTGGTCATTACATCTGCCAGAGTAGAAGTAGTGTGTACCTTCTTTTAATGAAAATTATCAGCACTTTTGATCAGTGATGTCATCAAAGTAAACAAACCCATTGCTGATTACGTCAACAGGTCATGGCCCTAAAAGAAAGTGACGTGCTCAGCCCCCACCCTCCGGACGTGACGTTTTGGCCTAATCCCATCAAGATTGGCAGTCAATCCCCTGGGTACATGATTAGGTTAACCCTAGACTAATTCTATGGACATTCAAAACCAAAAAGAGCTAAGTAAAGTGAATAATTAGCAGAGGCCTGTGTTTTGGGGAAACAAGCCCTACTTTGGGGAGCTGTGAAATAAAAAATAAAAAAGGCTTTTTATTTCTAATCATTCTAGCCTAACGATGCTTTTAATTTTTGTGGAGTTTTAAAAATCAGTGTCTCAGAAGCTGGGGAAAAAGAAGCCACTCAAAGTCAGCCAGAGCCTGCATTTAACCCTTTTTTTTCTAAAAGATATTTTTTTCTAAAAGGTATTTATTTCTAGGTGGTTTTAAAAGCATTTCCTCGAATGCAGGGGAAAAAAACAAACAAACCACAGCCCCTTTTAAAACCCACAGCTGGTTTTCACCTTTGTAAAAAATCTAAAGGCACATATTTTGCCATTTGCACCCTGAATAAAATTTATTCTGCCCCCCTCCCCACTATAGCAAAAGACAAGGAATATTAACAGGAATTAAAATGCTCACAAAAGGCAAGCAGCCAACCAGGCTCACAAGAGGCAAGCAGCCTTGCAGTAGGGTTTTAAAACTTGTTCAGGCATGTCAGGACTGCGATTCCGGGCATGCGTGTTTCTGTCTGTCTGCTAGTAAAAAAAGGGGGTTAGGCCTTGTTTGGGACGTGCCCGGGCATGTCATGCTCCCCATGATCTGGGCATGCACAATGCTCAAGGACGTGTCATTGCAAGGGGCAGGGGAGTTTGTGCGGGCAGGCCTGAACAGCTAGCGATTTAATCCCAGCAGTCTTTTGAAGATGGCAGCCTCTGATGGAGATTTGTTTGATGTAAATTTGACCCCCAAACCACCCAAGCGTGGGTGCAGAATAAGAAAAGGACCTGAGTTATACAGTTTCATTGAAGAGAACAAATTTATAAAGCCTTGTTATTGCAGATTCTGCAAAACATCAAATGGTAAGTAAATATATATATATATATATATATATGTGGCTGTGAGGGAGGAGGGGTTTGTTTGTGGAGGAGGGGTTTGTTTCTGGTTTATTTCTGTGAGGGAGGAGGGGTTTGTTTCAGGTTTGTTCCTCCTCCCTCACAACCACACATGAAACAAACAGTGCATAACATCTCAGATAGGATCCTCACCAAAACCGAAACCAATGTCCTTTCCAAAGGATTCAACTTTGCAGTCGCTCCCAAACACATCCCCAGGGAAACCATTATATGTGGAGTTGAAACCAGCCTGACCAAAACCAACCCTGATGACGCTAACAGAATCAGACTCGAAATCACCAACATCCTCTGCACCAGCAAGCCACCCAAAAGCAACTTACCCAAAGAGGAACAGACAGCACTACGTAACCTGAAAGAAGACACCAGCATAATAATCCTACCAGCAGATAAGGGCAACGCCACGGTGGTTATGAACACATCTGACTACCAAACCAAATTAACCAACCTACTCCAAGACTCCACATACAAACCCCTAAATACAGATCCCACCACCTACCTGGAAAAAACCACCAGATCCAAAATAAAAGCCTCCCCCATTAGCGAAGAGATCCAGCAAAGAATCATTCCCAGAGAGAAATCATCCAGATGCCCCAAACTCTATGGTCTCCCCAAGATACACAAAGAAGGAACCCCACTCAGACCTATAGTCAGCTCCATAGGCTCACCTCTACAAAACCTAGCCAAATTTCTCGCCAAACAACTACAGCCATATGCAGAATCCATCACCTCACACTTAAAAAACTCATTCCAGTTTATAGAGATCATAAAGAAACAAAGCTTACAGCCCAGCGACCTACATTGAGCTTCGATGTCATATCCCTCTTCACCCAAGTGCCTATCAAAGAAGCCTTGACAGCTATTCAAAACAAATATAACCCCCCCAAACACATCTTAGATCTGACCAACCACTGCCTATCCAACACATACTTCATCTATAACGGACAAAAATACAAACAAACAGAAGGAGCACCCATGGGATCACCCCTCTCACCTGTCATTGCCAACCTCTACATGGAACACTTTGAAACCCAAGCTCTAGAAAAATCGGATCACAAACCCAAACTCTGGCTCAGATACGTAGACGACACCTTCATAATCTGGCCACATGGGAAAGAAAAACTGGACAACTTCCTCACACACCTCAACAGCCTACACCCCAAAATACAGTTCACCATGGAAACAGAAGCTAACAACCAACTTCCCTTCCTGGATGTCTTAGTCTACAAGAAATCCAATAGCTCCCTAGGACACACCATCTACCAGAAGAAAACACACACAAACCGCTATCTGCACGCTCTCTCACACCACCATCCAGCACAGATCAACTCTGTAGCCAAGACACTCATCTCCAGAACAAAACGCTTAGCTGACGAACAACACCTAAAGCCCGAACTACACACTATCACCAATGTACTAACATCCAATGGATTCCATAGAAATAAGATTACAAACCTAATCCAAAAAGAAACCCCCACTAAAATCCAAGACAAAGAACAAGAAAACAGCAAAGCCCTCCTCCCATACATAAAAGGCACCACAGACAGAATCAGTAAGATCCTCCATAAACGCAACATCAAAACAGCATTCTGCACAAACAGAACAATATCCACCATCCTTAGAAACCCCAAAGATAAAATTGAATTAGAAAATCAAGGAGTATACAAAATCCCATGCACCACTTGTCCCAACACATACATCGGACAAACCAACAGAAGAATAAGTGTACGAATTGAAGAACATAAGAACTCAGTCAAAAAAGAGGAACCAACATCTTCCCTGGTCCAACACCTTAAAGCCACAGGACATGAAATTGACTTTAAAAATACCAGAACCATTGCCAAAAGTGAACATTTGAATAACAGAATAATCAGAGAAGCCATCGAGATAGAACAACGCCCACACAGCATGAACAAGCGAGATGATACCTCCCGCCTACCAGCCATTTGGAAACCCGCTCTTATTGACAAACGACTCCCTAACACAAAAAATGATACCAGACCACACTCACAAAAACCACACAGGATGTCACCACAAGAAAAGAAGACAATAGAGAAAAGAGAGCAGACAGAAAAGAGAACAGAGAGAAGAAAGAGCAGAAAGAGAAAAACGGAAAGAAAAGAGAAGAAAGGAAAAGAAGACAACAGAAGAGAAAAACAAAGAGAAGAGAGAAAAGACGACCAACAGAGAACAGAGATGAAGAGAGAAAAGAAAAAAAAGAGAGAAGAAGAAGAATGAGACAGAGAAAGAAGATAAAGAAAACCGAGAAGAAGAGAACAAAAAGACAGATAGGAGAAAAAGAGAAAAATACCAGGAGAAGAATGGAAAACGAGAAAAGGAGACAGAACCAGAAAGAAGAGACTAGACCGAGCAGACAGAAGAGAAGGAGAAGGAAACAACCACCCGGCGGCGGTGCGATATCGGTCACAAAAAAACACACAGGATGTCACCACCACACATCCACGCAAAAAACAAACCCAAAGCCACACCAATGATGATGCACGACCACAAACCAGAAGCCAGACCACAGCTGCATCATTAGCCACTTTAAACCCCTCCAATCCATACATGAAGCAAACTGACACCCACCATGAAGATGAGGCACGACCACGAACGCGAAGCCAAAAATTAGCAATGCAGCTCACCATTTTAACCCCCCTGGCAACTCAGACTAACCTGAGCAGAACAAAGCCCCCACCCAAACAGAACACTCCCCCAGCCAATCAGAGCACAGCCAACCCCCCCAGCCAATCAGAGCACAGCCAACCCCCCAGCCAATCAGAGCACAGCCAAGCCCCTAACCAATCAGAACACACCTCCACCCAATCAGAACACAGCCAAGCTCCCACCCAATCAGTTCATACCCCCACTGGCAGTTAAAAGGAAGAAACAGCTAAGACCACACATTGCTGCTCAAAGCACGAAGCTGAAAACACCAGCCTGAAGATGACGAATGGGACTTCGTCGAAACGTCGCCAAGACACTTCCAATTTTACGCGGGACAAAACCCGAACAACCAAAGACCTATATATGAACAACCAAAGACCTACTATATATATATATGTAGTCTTTGGTTGTTCGGGTTTTCTCCCACGTAAAATTGGAAGTGTCTTGGCGACGTTTCGACGAAGTCCCATTCGTCATCTTCAGGCTGGTGCTTTCAGCTTCGTGCTTTGAGCAGCAATGTGTGGTCTTAGCTGTTTCTTCCTTTTAACTGCCAGTGGGGGTATGAACTGATTGGGTGGGAGCTTGGCTGTGTTCTGATTGGGTTACATGGGAGAAAACCCGAACAACCAAAGACCTATATACAAATACCCGCGAAAACCTCAGAAAACAAATCTATATATATATATATATATATATATATATATATATATATATATATATATATATATATATATATATATATAAAATAAATTAAGGAAACAGTATTTTGATTGGTTGAAACAGATAGCCTAAATCTAACTTTATTTCCTGCTTTAGAAACACCGGAGTCTCAAAATGTCAGCATGCCTCAGATTCTGAAAGCGTGTATCATTAAAATATTACACCACTGCTTAATGGGATGTCTACAATCAGATGAAGACCATGTGGATGGTACCAGTGAAACAGAACATATTAAAAGCTTATGCTTTAGACTTTCTATGCCCCATGTTCTCTGGATCATCATCAGTATTTCTGACAAAATGAATAACTTATATTTCACCCAGGGTTCCCTTGATGAGCTCAAGACATTCATACAGCATATCGAAAAGAGCCGTAAACCACTGTCATTAATGTCAAAGATTGAATCTGAATTGCCATTGTCTCTGAAGAACTTCATATGCCAAAATGTAACAGAAATTAATTACAAGAAGCTCTTAATGCTATGAAATTTATAATAAAATGGGCTTTACAAATCACATGAAAGATGTATTATGTTTTTCTTTTGCTGACCCCTGTTTAACTTTGGCAGATGTTAAACACAATTTAATCAAAGCTCAAGGGGTATTATTCAATTGGGTTTTCCTGATGAGGAGGGGCTGGCCAGATTTGCAAAAGCTGTGAAGAACTCATCAACTCTGATGTGATTAATTTGTGACATCACCAGCGTATACAAAAGCAGGGTCCATACTGGTCTAGTCACATTTGCTGGTTTCTGGCATATCTGTACCTCCGGAGCCATTTGATCTGCTAAGAAGATCCTTTTCAGAATGGAAGCCACTATTGTAAGTAGTTTTATGGCTAATTTTTGAAACACTTAGATGCAAAATGGAGTTTTAGAATATTCTTGTCTGCTTGCTTGTTTGACTGATTGATTGTTTTATTTCACTAGAATGAATTGACATGTAGGGATAAGAGACAGGCGAAAGTTGCGAGCAGAAAACTGCCCTACCAACGCTTGTGCCTTTGTTATGCATCTTACGTGACGCAGGCTTGGCAACGCTTGAAACGAACATAAGGAAGCTGATTGGGGAGATAAGAAAACAGTGTTCTTCGAATCTTAAGCATCGGACGCTTAGGCTAAAAGATAGAGCATAAATTACATCTTGAACCTTGAACTTCAGTATAACACCTATAGTGTTCACTCCTGTCAGATAGGAAAGAAAAAAAAATGGGCCCAAATATTTCAGAACGGCAATTAACTTCAGCCCGCTTCTGCTTGCAACTAAGTAAAATTTATTCTTTCTAAAAACATCTTTAATTGGATTTTCAGCTTCTTCTGAAGAGACTAATTTTTTGCTGATTAGTTAAAGTCATAAATCAAAATTTACTCCCTCAGAACAAAGTCTTTTGAGCAATCGGAATGCTCTGCAATATATTAAGTTAGCCGTCAGACAAATGTCTGGTTGTGTTTTGTGTTATGTGTGTGTGTGTGTGTGTGTGTGTGTGTGTGGCCACTCAGAACATTATGCTTGGGCTTGAAATGGTGAGAAAAATGGGAAATGATTAGGGCCCTCAAAACCACTTTTTGGTTAAAATCACCTTGTCATTTTTCTCGCTTCTTGCAAGACAAGTTATATGTCTAAATAAATGTTGTTGTAACAGTATTTGTGTATATATGTTTGTCTGTGTTGTTCTGTGTTATTCCAAGACTTGGAAGAGGCTCAAAGCCCTCTCTGATAACAACAATATAAAAAGGCCTTGCTAAGAATATATGGTTTGCCTGGAGAAAGTATGAAATGAAATAATTGTATGTGGAATGGTTTTATGCAAACAGTCAGTATGAAACTGAATGAGTTAATTTGTTGAAGTGTGTGTTAGCCTTCAAAACCCACCCATTTTTTCCCTAACTGTAAGAATAATAGTAAATATTTGTATGAGAAAAATTTCATGGAGAATGTATGAGAGAATTTATTGCAAAATGCATAGGAAGGAGGTGAAACTATTTTTTGGTGGTGATATTTCCCCCCCCTGTCTCTTTCGGCTGGCTGCGTAGCTTAAAAAGCCAGAGACAGGAAGGAGGGGGGGGGGAACTGTTCGTTTGAAATTTTTTTTCCTCTGCTTGGAATTGTATCTGAAGAGTGATGAGAGGGAAGAAACGAGAGGAGAGAGAAAAGAGAGAAGGAAGAGAGAAGGAAGTAGGAAGTAGGAAGGTTGGAGGAAGAGGAAAGGGGAGCAGAGTGGTTAAGGAGAGGAGAGGAAGAAGAGGGAAGTAGGAAAAGAAGAAAGGGAGAAAGAAGGTAGAGAAGAGTGAGTGTGGAGGGAATGTATCGTAATATCTGATAAGTATTACGGTATATGTATGGGGGAGAGTTTGGAAAAATAAAAAATAATTGTAATCTGAGAAGAATGGAGTGAATCTGAAACTTGACATTCACTTATGCAGTTTCGACAAATAATTTTTTTTTTACTCAAAAGAGAAACAGTAATGTTGGACAATATTTTTTATATCCAACAACCAAAAGAACTAACTGAATTACATTGTTATAGATTTATACATGTTTAACCTATTTATATACAAATTGTTTCCATCTGAATGGACTTTGCTTAAATTGAAGCACCAAAGATACAATTTAATTGGCTTTCAGAAAATATAAAATGATTTAGGATTGCAATAAGTCCCAGAAAAAAATATAGTTGCACAAATTGATGACATCATGAATACTCAATTTGTGGACAGAATTTTACACTTTTGATTTTTTCCTACTAGTAAATTACCTAATGGAGCGTTAACTGTAATAGAAGTACAGAAAGTATATTGAATTGAATAATATTTACCTACCATATCCCATTCCAAAATGTTTTATTTTTTATCCAGGTGGTTGCTAAAATAATAACCTTAGGACGCACAAGAGCTTGCAGTCGAAAAGGAACTGATTAATTAATATTGTTTTCAAAAATAACTTATCTCTTTAATGTGCTTTAACTGACTATATAGGCTGTATTTCATATCATTTGCCTAATGATCTTTGACTTGCTTGTTTCCTTTCCAGTCCAGACACTATTTTCTTCCTCTTTCTCCCTTGCCACAAGTTATTGCTTTTTCTGATGGAGGGTGAATGAGAGGAGCAATTGCTTACAAGGATGATACCCGGAAAGTGTCCTACACTGCAATGCAACCCTTACCACAATGCTCAGAATTATTTTAGCTTTTAAAATCTTTTCTCAACAGTCTTTTAACTTAATCTCTGACTCTCATTATGTGTGCCAACTTACTTTTATTTCTTCAGGTGCTTACATCACGCCCAGGATTGGCCCCAATCTTACTTTGTTTTTAACTTTGCAGCAGCTGCTCCATAACTGAAAGCATTTATAATTTTGTTTCTCATATACACAATCACTCCTCCCTTCCTGGGCCTAATTTTTTTATGTCTTTTGTATGTCTTTTTTATGTCTTTTATGTGGTTTTACCTCTAATCAACTATGACAAATGGACATTATCCATGTTTTCTTTTTTTGGCTTTTCAGAAATGTATATTCACAAATAGGTATTTAGGAACAACTTCCCCCACCTCTATGAGGGGAAACAGGTTCACATGTTATTTTTCATCTTTTTTTGGACAATTTTATACAACCTGAAATATTGTTTTTACTCATGGTCTTCTCTATAATTCCACGGGTCAAGCTATCGTGGAATGTGCTAATTGGTCTTTCAAAGACTGCCTTCACAAACAAATAAAAAAGGACGGATTATCTAGGATACCCAATTTGTCGTGGGTTTAATACAACAGGTTCAAAAAGTATTATTTACTTTACACCAATTGAATATTTCCATTCCAAATTTGACTGCTTATCAGAGACACTCTCAACAGAAAACAAGCTTGCCTCCACCTCTGGCATATCGGGCATTACCAGACAAAGCATGGTTGGGACCAGTCCCTCTGATCACTTGGGGGTGGGGCTACGCTGCTGTGCTTGCTGCAACAGGACCTTTGCGGATTCCAGCGCGTTGTGATCACCCAGCCAGGGATGTCGTTGCACCAGTCCCTGGACCCTCAGTCCCAGAAATGGCAAGGGTGACTCTACAGATGGCACAGCAAGTAATCCAATCCTGACATGCCAGGCAGCCAGTGACGTGGGGAGATGTAAAGAACTTGATCCCCGAGAACCTGTATGCTGCCATTTTTGCGGTTTTAACTGCAAATTTCTTATCCATCATTTGTTTATGTCTGATCGTTAACATCTGCCCTTTGACAACTGTAACTGTCATCCCACTCAAACAATCATTCGAACAACGAATGAAGCAAAATCTAACATCACACAAAATGACTTCTTTTATCTGAAATGTATTACATGTAATTTGCTTTTTATATGTTTAGTCTTTGTTTGCACCCCTGCTGCAGTAATTCAAAACTTCACTGACTCTGGGAGGTTATTGCTTAAAAAACCTCACTGTCATCGCATTGGCTCACCTGCTTTAAATTGCACAGCTTCAATAGAGACTTCCTTTCATTTTGGACATGCTTGGCTACTGCAAGGACGGTTTTTATACGTGCGGTCAAGAAACTTTAAATTATATTCCTGCTAATATTAGTGAAGTGCAATGTTGCCTCAGCCAGCTGATTCCTGTTTTACTTTCCAAACAACAAGTTCACATGAACCATTCTCCACGTGATGTCATGCTAGACAACACTTGTGACTCTGAGACAACCTTATTTTGTAGCATTGGCTATATCTCTAGTGGGCGTGCCAGGACTTGCTGTTCGTGCCCACCTCAACATTAATGCTATTATATGAAATTTGGCAAAGACAATTAATACTACTTCAACTATTTCAGCGATCAACCATGAACTGCAAAATTTGAGAACTATTTTGCAAAATCACGCTGCAATTGATTATTTGCTTCTACACCAACATTTGGGTTGTAAATGTTTTGAGGAAATGTATTGTTTCAATATTTCTGATAATTCATGAACCATCCAGCACTAGATTTAAATTTTACACAATTTGGCCTTTGATTTGAAAATTGGTACCTTAGGATCTTTATGGGTGCTGTTTATGTAATGTATTTCTTTCATTTTGCAATTTATGTATTAGAGCTTTAAATCCCAGTAGATCCTCTCTCACATTGCCTCAGGGTCAAGTTTTGGCGCTATATTAACAACTGCAAGGATGCTCCTCTCCTGATTATAATCTTTTTATTAACCCTGCTTATGGCGATATTTCGTCTAACAAAACAAAAAGGAGTGAGATGTAGGGATAAGAGACAGGCGAAAGTTGCGAGCAGAAAACTGCCCTACCAATGCTTGTGCCTTTGTTATGCATCTTACGTGACGCAGGTCTCTGTGACCTTGCCAATTTGATAAGGCTAAATCGGTGAACAACAAGTTTTCCTGTTTATGGCCTCTAACTTTTTACTCTTGAGGATTGGTAAAGGATTTTAGCCAATGAAATGCTGTTGCCATGCTGTATCTATTGCTATTTGAAAAACTCTATAAAAACAATAAAAGGCTGCGTAGTAAGGGGCCATTTCTTTGCACCCTTCAATGACTAAGGAGTGATTACTACATTGACAGACTCAGAATGTTTGAGGGCTTATGAAGGTATTTGTCTTTCATACTTTCACACATTTAGATTCTGGTAAACATTTCTGCAACAAATCTGACCATGGGATTTTTCTTTTCCTTCAGAATGGGAGGATGACCAGCCATTTACTGATGTTGCTATTGCCATAGAGAACCAATTGACAGACTCAGAATGTTTGAGGGCATATGAAGGTATTTGTCTTTCATATTTTCATACATTTTAGATTCTGGTAAACATTTCTGCAACAATTCTGAACATTGGGGTTTTTCTTTTCCTTCAGAATGGGAGGATGACCAGCCTTTTGTGGAGTTTACATACCCCCAAGGGGCCCAGCATGACAAGAGCCCACCCCAGCCATGCACAAGCTACACAACATGAATATTGTTAGGAGATATAATATCTAGCATTTTATCCAACTACAAAACCATTAGTATTACTTTTTAGAAACTAAAAGGGGGGGGGGGTATTACATTATTAGGAATGTTGGTGATAGCCTTTTGTTTGTTTGTTTGTTTAACCAGAGCCGGCCTGCAAAAAAGCAAAAATGCATGGAGGTGGACTTCCCGCATCCCCAGCAGACAGCCATAAATGTGATTCCATGCCTGCATCTAAATCAGAAGGGGAGATATGTCATTCTACGCCACAGCTACAAGCCCCTAACTTTGCAAACACTCAGAATATGAACAATGTTTATCTGGATATGGTACAGGAATGGGAGAAGCCTATCAGAAATTTCAGGGCTGTGGAATATTATCAACGCTATAGATTTATTAATCTTGACCGAATCCAGTCTTTTGTAGATGCTATAGAGGCTATTCATAATGTGATACAGACTCTTTTGAATAATGTTGCTAGGGACATAGGTCCAAACGATTTTGTTTAACTCCGGCTGGATGCAGAGGGGTTAAATCATCCTCTCTTTTGTCTTAGGAGGAATATGAATGATTTAAATGCCAATGATTTTCTGACCAGTATTGAAAATCTGCTGCAAAGTAAGGCTGAGATATTGTGTGTGTGTGTGTGTGGGGGGGTAATTTGCAATTAGTGGTTACTGTCATGAAGAACAAGGAGGGGGGAGGTCTTAGGAAGTTAAACACTGTGCTGCTCACCAGAGTGCTGGAGAAAAAAAGACAGCACCTAATAGATTTCAATGTGGGAAGTGTCAGAATCCAATTATACTTCATCTCCAGTTATCAATTATAGAAAATCCCATTTCTGCCCTCTCTGGATTCTGTCATAAAAAAAGAGAAGGGGGTGAACAAAGGGGCTTTATGGCCCTCACTTCCTTCGCACAACTTCAAAGGGTTTGAATGTGGATAGCACCAAAAGACCTTATCATAACAAAGGAGGCTATTTACCTTTCATGTAGCTTTCTCTGAAGTCTCCATCCAGCCGGTAGCAAGGAAAGAGGGGTGGGATTGTGATGCCTGAAACTGTCACTGGTAGAGGGGGGGTGATTGGGTGAGACTACTGGGGAACCCCTTAAAACCTCGAATGGGAGAGCTTGAACCCCATGTCCTGTCTAGAACGCCTGCAACCATTTTCTCTTAATAAAGGATCCCTGTTGGAAGAATTATTCCAAGAGTTCTGTCTTCTTAAGATGCAAAGTGGGGTGGGTCCTTACATTAGACAGGACTTGCAAAATTAATCCACCTGGAAGGGAGACCCTTGCCGGGGGATTTTGCAAAAAATTACCATGTCAGACAATGGAGCAAGAAAGGGGGAAAACTCCCTGGGAAGAGAGCCGCTGACCAAATTGGAACCTTGTCAGATGTTGGGATCCCAGAAGTCAGATTCCTAAGGAGAAGAAGTGGTGGAGACACGGGACCACAAGCCTCGCTGGTCAATGGGTGTTGGAAAGAAAAGTGAGTGGGGAAAGGAATCAAGAAAGGTGACCCTGAGACGGGGGACCAAGCAACCAGAATGGAAGCAGGAGATGGAGAAATCCTTGCACGCAAGTGAAGAGGGAGAAAGCTGGGCACCGTACTCAGACTGGATCCTAGAGAAAGCTATTGACCTGATGAAGAGAACTCTCAGCTCCCTAGGAGAGGAGAATCCTGAGCCCTACGGCCGCCCCAGCTCCTGGAGCCGTAAAGGGAGAGACACTGAGGGGGACGTGGAACCTGCAACCCCGGGGACATCTGCTGATCCAGTAGTACCCACCCCCGACCGGACCACAGATGGCAATCTGGATGGAAGACACTACCACCAACAACGGAGGCACCGATCCATTCCAAGACGTCCGCCGTTGGAGGCAAGATTCAAAGGGGAGCCAACACGCTTGGGGTTTTTCCTAACCCAAGTCCTCAGCTACATGGAGGAATATGGGCAGGACATCCCGAGCAACAAAGTCCGCATTCGGATCGTGCAGTCAGCCCTGGATGGACCGGCTGCAGATTGAGTGGTGAACTTGCATGACTCCAATGCCCCAGAACTCAGTAACCTCAACCGTTTCATGTCCTCTCTGAGAAGACGATTTGAAGACCCCCTGGCTGATCGCAAGGCCCGTGAAAGGATAAAAACGATGAGGCAAGGCAAACACCCAGTGGCTGAATATACACAAGAATTCTGGGCCATTGCAAGCAAACTGAATTGGCCAGAAGACATCCTCCTTAGCCATTTCAAAGACGGACTAAATTATGATCTATATGATGCTTGCCTGCCCCGAGGGGACCCACACCAACTTGAGGAATGGTACATCTTGGCAGAGGAAGCAGAGTTCGACATATTGAAAAGACACCGCCGAGGAAAACAATGGAGCCGCCCCCCGCCTGAGCTGACACACGAACCGGTGAAATCATCGGCTACAGCCAAGAAGCAAATGGGGTGTTTCAAGTGCGGAAGAGAAGGGCATCGAGCTGTAGAATGCCACTCCAAAGCCCCCCAGCACAACCCAGACAGATCCCCAATCAGCAAATCCGGAAAGTCTTCAGCTAAGCCAAAAGAAACTGCCATGAGAATGATGGAAATTGCGGAACCCCCCACTTCTGCTCACCAAGGGGAAAGAACTCCAGCCTACACCGCAGGGCTAGTGGATGCCTCAGATGACATCTCGGAGGGCAAACCCCTGGTAAGTGGACACATCACACCCATACTCAAGACAGTGACTATATTAATTCCCCCCATGCCCAAAGCTGTGAAGGTGAAAGCCTTAATAGACTCTGGCTGCACCCACAGTCTCATTAGCCCAACACTAGTGGGGAATCTGGGCATCCCATCGAGGAGACTGGAACAACCAATCTCATTTGGCCAGTTAGATGGGTCCATAGCATGGGGGGTGCCAGCTACCCTAGCCACTCTACCAATACACCTCTCCCTGGGCAAATATGAGGAGGACATAACGTTTGTGGTGACCCCAGGCATGAAATGCCCAATGATTCTAGGGATGGAATGGTTGAAAAAATGGAACCCCTGGGTAAATTGGAGGACGACAGAAATCAAATTCCCGAAGGGGGACCCTATGGACTTAAAACCCCAAGGGAGGCTACCAGAATCAAGAATAGAAAAAGCATCCATAGGCGAGGAAAAAAGATTAACCGAAATACCAGAGGAATATAGAGACCTTGCTGAAGTTTTCAGTGAGGAGAGGGCGAATGAGCTCCCCCCCCCACCGACCCACAGACTGTACCATTGAATTCAAGCCTGGGACAAAACTCCCGAAGCCCAGATTATACACCATGAGCCCAAAGGAGAAGGAGGAAATGGAAAGATTCATAAAAAAAAACCTAGAGAAAGGTTTCATTGAGCCCGCCAAGCCTAAAGTGGCTGCCCCGGTGCTGTTTAGAGAGAAGAAGGTTGGCTCTTTACGTTTATGCATGGATTATGGGGCCCTGAATACAATCAGGGAAAGCAACCTATACCCTCTGCCCCTCATGAAAGACATGCTGTCACACCTCTCGAAAGTCCATTTCGCCGGACTATAGATCCGTTATATTAATGGGGGACTGGAATGGTGTTTTAGATACACAAAGGGACAAAAAAGGTTCTTCTACCCTTTTTAAACAGGCTAAATTACCTAAATCTTTTTTTGATCTGAAAGAGGACTGGGAATTGAGAGATTACTGGCGTGAACGTAATCAAGAGGAGAGAGACTTTACCTTTTTTTCAGATATACATCAATCTCTTTCAAGAATTGATTTTTTTTTAATTACAACTGACTTATATAATAGGGTAAAGAACGTAAAAAATTTTCCTAGGACATTGACGGATCATAGTCCGGTTTGGATGGAGTTGATTCATGAAAAAGAGGAGAGGAGATCCTGGAGGGTGAATGAGAACTTATTTAGACAAGAAAAGAATGTTCAAAAGTTAAAGGACTGTTTAAAGGATTATTTTGTTTTGAATATGCATAAGGGGACATCAACATCAATGGTATGGGATGCAGGTAAAGCTTTTATGCGTGGAATTTTGATAAAAATGAATAACGTTCATAGACAAAAGCAGATTCAGAAGCGTAAGGAATTGGAAGAGGAGATTAAATTAAAAGAAAAGTTTTTGATTTTAAATCCTTCAGATGAAAAGATTAAGGAATCTATAAAGCTTTTAAGAGCACAATTTAATATGTTGATGGCTGATCAATCTGCAACTAATCTTTTGTTTATGAAACAAAATACATTTTGTAATGCCAATAAACCAGGGAGATGGTTGGCTTATCAATTAAGAAAGAAACAGAGACAGAGAATAATAGATAAAATAAATTATAATGGTAAATTAGTGTATCAGAAGGAACTGATTAAGAAATCTTTTCTAGACTACTATCAAAAATTATATAAGACTACTAATGTACAAATTTCAGACATAAATAAATATTTAAGTGAGGCTAACTTTCCTAAATTGACAGAGGTCAATATTGGAAGAAGGAATCTTTGCCTACTTTGCAAGAGTGGTTTCTTAAAGTATCTTATTTGGCGGAAATGGCAAAGATTTCAGCTTTCTTAAAAGAGCAAATGCAAGAGAAATTTTTTGCTGTATGAGAAAAATGGATAAATTTTATACAATTTAAATTGGATATGAAAAAATACCATTTAGCTTTTTTATAACTTGTATAAAAACTCTACATTTTTTTTTCTTTGCTTTGCTTTTTTTTTAAAAAAATATTTTTTCTTTTTAAGGTTTATAATTCTTTATTCATATATATTTTGTTCTTAATTATCTTATAATTTTGTTAATTTCTTTTAATTAAGCCTATATTCTGCTCTGGGAAGCTCGGGGGGGAGGGAGGGGGTGATTTGGGAGGGGTTGGGGGAGGGTTGTATTGTTTTTTTTTGTCTTATTGTAGTTGTCCTTGTTTTTTTTTCTCTTTGTAAAAGTTTTTTTAAAATTTTCAATTAAAAAAGAAAAGAAAAGAAAAGAAAAAAAAAACTAAAATGAAAGACATGCTGTCATACCTATAGAAAGGGAAATTTTTTTCTAAACCAGACCTAAGGGAAGCTTACTATCGCGTGAGAATTAAGGAAGGGGACAAATGGAAGACTGCATTTAACTGCCCCATGGGGTGCTATCAATTCAAAGTCTTGCCGTTTGGATTACAAGGGGGCCCTGCATTCTTTATGCAATTAATCAATGACGTTCTAAGGGAGCACCTGTTTAAGGGGGTCCTTGTTTACTTGGACGACATTCTTATCTTCACCGAAACAAAAGAGGAACATGTCATCCTTGTCAGAGCGGTATTAAAGAAGCTGCGAGCCGCCCACCTATATGCCAAACTCTCAAAATGCGAATTCCACCAGGAAAGGATAAACTATCTAGGTTATCGTATATCCCACCAGGTCACTGAAATGGACCCAGAGAAGGTCAAAGCAGTATTAGATTGGGCACCACCCCGCACAAGAAAGCAACTACAAAGTTTCCTGGGCTTTGCAAACTTTTACCGCCAATTCATCCCCTCATTTGCCCAGATAGCCTTGCCCCTCACTAAGTTACTAAAAATGAAGGGAGCATCCTCAGTAAAACCTAGCCAGCCACTAACATGGACAATGGAGTGCCAAGCAGCGTTTGAGAGACTAAAGAGACTTTTTTCTGCCGAACCAGTACTAAGGCACCCAGACATGGACAAGCCCTTCGTAATACAGGCAGATGCAAGTGATGTGGCAGTGGGGGCTGTTCTATTACAAGAAAATGATGATGGAGTATTGAAACCCTGTGCATATATATCCAAGAAACTCACGGAAACAGAACAGCACTGGTCCGTATAGGAGAAGGAGGCTTATGGGATACGTTGGGCATTACTCAGGTGGCGACAGTTCCTGGAAGGCAACAAAATCCCCTTCCAGGTGTGGCCTGATCACAAAAATTTGGAAGCCCTGAAAACATCCAGAAAACTCAATCCCAAACAAGCCCGCTGGCCCCAGCATTTTCACCAGTTCCAATTTAAGCTCAAACATTTACCAGGGAGAAAGAATTTCCTGGCAGATGCATGCCCCAATGTAACAGCACGTGAGCCACAGACTCTAAACCAATAATGGCAGAGTCACAACTGGCAGCACCAGTAACCACAAGAACCCAAGCCAAATTAAAACCACAACTGGACAGCCAAACTGGAATTGAATTCAGAAAAAGTTTGGAAACAGATGAATGGTTCCAGAAAAACAAAAATGTGTGCAAAATGAGAGACGGGTTGCCTTGGGTGAGGGAAAAGTTATATATACCAAAAATCCAAAGAGTCACTTTCATGCAGCTTTGCCATGACACAAAATCAGCAGGGCATTTTGGATTTGTAAAAACTTTACATTTAATTAAACGGCAATTTTGGTGGCCATCCATGAAAAAGGACATAGAAAGTTATGTGGCCAGTTGTCCAAAATGTGTCACTGCAAAGAGGTTGCAAGGGAAATCACCAGGACTATTGCAATCAGTGGCAAGTCCCTCAGCCCCCTGGAGAGAAATAGCCATGGATTTTATAGTGGAATTGCCAGAAAGCAATGGGAATACTGTGGTCTGGATGGTCACGGACTTGTTTTCCAAACAGGTGCACTTTATCCCTTGCCAAAAGATTCCCACTGCAAAAGCCTTAGCAAAACTTTTCATCCAGCATATTTACAGATTGCATGGGGCACCCCAACGCATCATCACTGACAGGGGGGTGCAATTTACGTCTGCATTTTGGAAGGAATTTTTATCCCTCTTAGGAACCACTCAGGGACTGACATCTAGCAACCACCCACAAGGAAATGGGGGCACTTATGCAATACTTAAGATGTTTTCTTAGTTTCCAGCAGACCGAGTGGGCGGACTTACTCCCTTTTGCAGAAGTTGCCTACAATAATGCAGTCCACTCAAGCACAGGTTACACTCCTTTTCAAATAGCCACTGGTCAAAGTTTCAACCCCATGCCAGAGTTAACCCCAAACGAACCAACGATCCCTTCACTGAAAGAATGGATGGAAAAACTACAAAACACCTGGCCAATAGTTAGAAAAGCACTAGATGAAGCTAGGCAGGCATACAAAGCACAAGCCGATAAAAAAGGGTTGAGCCTACACCATTCATTATAGGATAAATGGTGTACTTATCTACAAAATACATAAAGTCCCTACAGCCCTGTAAAAAACTTGGATCAAAATATATAGGACCTTTTCCAATTAAAAGAATCATAAATCCAGTAACAGTAGAATTAGAATTACCCAAAAATCTCAGGCAAATACACCCAATTTTTCATTGCAGCTTGCTGAAAAGAGAGCATCAGTCACCTCTATGGCCAAAAATCCCCCACCACCACCTCCAATCATGGTGGAGGGCAAACAACACTTCGAAATAAAGGAAATCCTTGACTCTAGGAGATATCATGGAGCAACTCAGTACCTAGTTGCCTGGAAACACCTCCCTCCCTCACAAAACGAGTGGGTCCATAAACGTCATGTTAGAGCCCTGAAGCTATTGAAGAAGTTTCACACAGAGTATCCTAACAAGCCTGACTAACTTTTATACCTGTTTTATTTTCTTTCAGGTGGATCTCTCTTATTTTTAAGGGGGCCGGATGTCAGAATCCAATTATAGTTCATCTCCAGTTATCAATTATAGAAAACCCCATTTCTGCCCTCTCTGGATTCTGTCATAAGGAAAGAGAAGGGGGTGAACAAAGGGGCTTTATGGCCCTCACTTCCTTCAGTACAACTTGAAAGGGTTTGAATGTGGATAGCACCAAAAGGCCTTATCATAACAAAGGAGGCTATTTACCTTTCATGTAGCTTTCTCTGAAGTCTCCATCCAGCCGGTAGAAAGGAAAGAGAGGTGGGATTGTGATGCCTGAAACTGTCACTGGTAGAGGGGGTTGATTGGGTGGGACTACTGGGGAACCCCTTAAAACCTCGAATGGGAGAGCTTGAACCCCATGTCCTGTCTAGAACGCCTGCAACCATTTTCTCTTAATAAAGGATTCCTGTTGGAAGACTTATTCCAAGAGTTCTGTCTTCTTAAGATGCAAAGTGGGGTGGGTCCTTACAGGAAGTGAATTTCTGTGTTTTGCTAGCTTTTTGCTCTGGCTGATTGGCGGGGATGTTAGAAATCAAGAAATTATTACCAGGACCAGGAAACTTCAGAATAGACTGGGTGTTTCCACAGAAAACAGAATTGACTTTTCTCAGATTCACCTCTTTAAAGAAGCTTTAAGGGTCACTATAAAGATCTTGTTTTATATGCAGGACGGTTGGCCATTTTTTGTCACAGGTAGCCCCCAGCAAGAAAAAATAGTGTTTATATTGTTACACTGCAAGCATTATTATGGCATCAAAAATATCAAGGGCTTCCTGGGTGAATTCTATTTCTGTAAATTCTGCCACACACCCTACCACCACAAATTTAGTCATGGCTGTCTTACTTTTGCAGACAAGATGTAGATATATTAAGAGAGGCCTGTATTCGATTTAGGGAACAGGTGATGGAAATGACTGAGCGTGAGTGTTTCAGGGGTGTTGGGGGGGATATTGTTGAGGAGATAGCGATTTGATGCATTGACCCTTTGCAACATATCACATTGGCATCTGTCTATATGACCCAGTACCGGTTCATGTATTTGAAGAGCTAAACCATTGCATTAGCTCCTTTGGACAGTTATCACAAGACACAGAAAAGGTATTCAGCTCCAGCAATTCAATGGTTGTTGCATATAGAGCACACTGAGAATCTCTATATCCAGCATGCTCTGAAGGGGGGTGAAAAGCAAGTAGGCAAATATTTTTTGGATGGTTTTGCTGTCATAAATGGAACTCCCACAGCTTTTGAATTTCATGGTTGTTTTTTTCATGGGTGCCCTGTCTGCTACTCTGAAAAAGATTTCAACAAATTACTTGATTCAACATATGGAGGCCTGCACAACTGTACTAAGATTAAAGAAGAGTACCTCAGGGACCAGGGGTATGCTGTACGCTGCATCTGGGAACACAAATGGAGGGCCATGGTGGAGGATGACACCTCTTTGAAGCAGTTTCCAGTTGAGAATAAGCTCCCAACTCCTTTGAATCCTCGAGATGCTTTTCTTGGTGGTAGAACAAATGCCATATGCCTGTACTACAAACCAAAACCCGGTGAACAAATCTTATACTATGATTTCACCAGTTTGTACCCATTTGTGAATAAGACCAAGGAGTACCCAATTGGCCATCCGCAAATCATCTACCAAAATTTTGGGGACATAAAGCAATATTTTGGGTTGGCCAAAGTGAAAGTGTACCCACCTAGGAATCTCTATTTCCTAATCCTACCCCACAAATCAGGGGGCAAATTAATGTTTAGTTTGTGTGCAACCTGCACAGAAAAACTGCAAACCACCCCCTGTAAACACAGTGATGAGGAAAGAGCTCTGACTGGGACATGGTGTACTGTTGAATTGAATGTAGCTTTAGAAAAAGGTTACAGAATTGTTGAAATCTATGAGATCTGGCATTTTGAAAGAACATCAAATGAGCTATTTTCAGGTTATATGAACACGCATCTCAGACAGAAACAGGAGGCCAGTGGTTACCCTGACTGGTGCAAAACAGAACAGGATGAAGAGCAATATATTCAGGATTATGAAAAGATGGAAGGTGTCCGCTTACAACATGACCACATTGAAGTAAATCCTGCTAAAAGACAGATTTCCAAGCTGTTTTTAAATTCGCTGTGGGGCAAGTTTGGTCAGAGCACCAATCACCTGACCACATCCGTGGTGACAAACCCTGAGGATTTATTCAAATACCTTTTTGTGCCCTATTATGATGTTTCCTCATGTGAGTTTGTGGATACAGAGACAGCCATTGTGACATGGAAAACAGCCAAGAACCACGCCACCAAATCTACATGCATTATTGTATTTATCGCCAGCTTTACTACTGCTTTTGCCCGGCTGGAATTATACAGACTACTGGATGGGATGGGCGATAGGTGCCTGTACCATGACACCGATTCAGTCATTTTTGTAAGTAGAGAGGGGGTGTGGACACCTCCTTTGGGTGATTATTTAGGACAGCTGACAAGTGAGATTCCACCACACACTACGATAACAGAGTTTGTTGCGGCCAGTCCCAAAACGTATGCTTATGCTTTGTCCAACGGTGAAACGGTGCTAAAAGTGAAGGGTATCACGCTAAACTGTGGTAATAGCAACAAGGTTAATTTTGACAGCTTGAAAGATTTGGTAGATGATTATTGTGTGTCTGGTGCAGAGAGAAAAAAGGAGATCGGGGTAGAGCAGTTCGGGATTGTTAGGGTTAAGAAACATTGGACCCTAGAAACGCAGGTCCTCCGAAAAACTCTAAAAGTAGTGTATAATAAAAGGTTATTAAAGAGTGAGGATTACTGTACGCTGCCTTACGGCTATTAAGGATGGCGGAAAACATTGCACAATTTGTACACCCTTTCTCCTATATTATAAGCGGGCCATCCAATTCTGGCAAATCTTTTTTTATCAAACAAATGTTAGAACATGGTGATGTTGTATTGTCTCAAATGCCTCAAAATATTCTATGGTTTTATAGTTGTTGGCAACCTCTGTACAAAGAACTGTTTAATAAAATCCCTTATATTAAGTTTATGGAGGGGCTTCCGTCTTCTTTTGAAGATGATGATTTGTTTCTGCCAAATCAAATCACTCTAGCTGTGATAGATGATCTCATGGCATCGGCCGGTGACAGCGATCAAATAGAGAAGGCTTTTATACAGTACGTCCATCACAGAAACCTGAGCATTATTCTCATACTACAAAACCTGTTCTTTCAAGGTAAGAAAATGAGAACAATAGCTCTGAATTCCAAATATTTGGTTTTGTTCAGCAGCCCCCGTGGCCAGGCAGATGTATCCCACTAACACAAAGTATTTTTTAGAAGTATTCCAAGATGCCACTCGCAAACCACATGGGTACCTTTTGGTAGATTTGGCAGCCACCACTCCAGAATCCTACAGGTTGAGAACAGGCCTCTTCCCGCCTGATTGGCCTACTGTTTACACAATGAAAAAGAAGTGTAAAAAGCAGTAGCTCAGTTACCCTAGCACTAGTTCATTTAAGATGTCAGAGAGGTTACGTAGAAATTGGGGGCTTTTAAAAATCTTAGTAAAGGCTGGACCAAGACAGAGAAAAGCCATCTTATGCAATGCTAACAATGACCTGGTGGGGGCAATAGCAGAAATAGCTCTGAACACCCTAAAAGGAAACCTTCCTCTGAAACCTTCACAATTCCGATCTCTAAAGAGAAAGAAAGGTGTCATTAAAAAGTTGAGTGATAGAAAGATCTCACTCAAAAAGAAGAAGAAGATCATACTTCAGTCGGGTGGTTTTATCGGGCCCTTACTAGGGACAGCTATTCCGCTGTTGACTAGACTGTTAGCTGGATAAACCATGGATCATGCTGAGAAAATGTACCTGGTGTCATGTCATCAGATGGAGCAACTACAGGGTAGGCCACCTACTATAGCCACTAACCGGTTGGATCATGAGATGCGTACCATTCTTCAGAGAGCTGATTTGTCTGAGGATGACAAGTTTAAGCTCTACAGTTCTGCACTGCAGAGGTATCTAAGACTGACCAGGCAAAATGAATCTGAAAAAGACAGACTGAATCTCATTTATCCACTGGAAGCGCCTCAACCACTTCCAACTTTACCAGAACAACCGCCACAGCCATCTCCGCAGGAGACAGCGATGGATGAGATCCTAAGGGGTGTGAGCACCCGTTACAGGAAAAATGCAGAACTTTTGCTGAACAAAATGAAACAGCATCAGGACGTCTCAACCTGGGATGATCGTGGTACCTTTTTATACAAAGGGGTCCCTATTCCTGGTACTAATATTTTAGACTTGGTAAAAGGAGCCTCACAACACCGAGCTCCTACTGAGAAGCGGAAACCTAAAGGCTGGGATGACTTTATGAATGCTATGGCTGAGGTGAATGTTCCAAACTCTGTGTTGGGATCTACAACTGTTAAAGAGCAAATAGAAAAGTTGAAAGATTCTCTGGTTGTTAAGGATGAAACTGCTACCCCGTCTCTGTTATGACTTTTGGGACTCAGAAGCCTCTGATTACCGGTACCCCCTCTAGCCCTTGGACATTAAATTCTAGAAGTAGGTTCAAGTTTAGTGACTGGCTCAATTTGTAAAATGAATAAAAACACAGTGAAACAAGTAAAAACATTTAAGTCTTTTTCTTTATTTTACAATAAGGCATGCATGTCTGCATACATTGGTGACAGTTACAGGTTCCAAGCCCCCTTCCCACCTTTATAGTTTTTACAAACAGCTTTACCATTTGATCATTTTTAATATTGGCATTGGAGTACATCTTTAAATATTTTCATAGTCCACTCCTTTAGTCCGGTTCAGTAGAAAAAATGCACAGTGTTGCCCGCAGGTCACAGTGCTGGGGTGTTGCAGTTGACATTGGTGAAATGTGTACTTCTCAGCTTGCTGCTCTAAAAACATCACTATAGAGCCAGGAAAGTCAGGGCTATCCGGCGGTCTTCCATAAGAATCAAAAAATTCACCATATCCAGGAGATGGGAAGTAGAGGGCCAGCCAGTGTTCACCAGGCAGAGTGTGAGGGTGAGTATTTACAATTAATCCAAAAGGTCTTTTGGAGATATGTCTCTGGGGTAGCAGGTCACAAGGCTGGACCCCTAGAAAGGCAGTATTTCCAGAGAACAATTGGAGGAGCTGCAATGCGTCCATACTCACATATAATCAAAAAGCACATTCCTTGTGTGACTTATTTCAATAAGGTTTTCAAAGATTGCATAGAGAATCATGTTGACGGTGTTGGGGAGGGGTTGTGCTCATCTAATTTCGGCTCTGAGATTACCATTCCTGATCAAAGAATAGTCCTCAGAGCATCCCTGATCAGGACTCAAGTCAAAACAATACAAAGTATACCCTTGGTTAAACTCTTCCCGGCTGATTATCAGTGGCCTGTCTTTCATGCCTTTGCCTGTGGCTTGCACCATCTGCATGTACTCTCTCACAAAAAGACCGTGTTCATAATCAGGCTGAAGAGGCTTTGCGGGGATCTGCTCGCCATCACAATACAAGGCGCAAAAATTGACATTGAAGTGTTGAAAATTGAACAGGTTTCTTTCATGATCCCCACTAAAAGATGCATTGTCCACAAACCCAGTCACTAATTGTTTAGGTAGCTGCCCCAGAAATAGATTTTCCTGATTACACACAAGGCTCCCTGCAGGAATGCTGTAAACCTTCATCCCCACTCGATCAATGGGGTATTTGGCATTGGAGGTGAGCAAAGCTTCTGCATGGCCAAGGTGTACTCCCGGGGCTATTTTTACACGTTTTACAAAGAGAGAAGCTGCCAGGAGTTGCACTTTATAATTCTCATTGCCGTCCTTCATCACACAAAATTCATTTCTGCTTCTTGTGAGTTTGACTTTCACATCAACGCCGTTAATCAGCAGTCTGTCTTGAAAAAACAGATCGCTATGCAGAGGCCCTAGCAAATCCCATTTACGACTACCGGCCATGTGTCTTGCTCTTGCTTTGAAACCGGAGTTCCCAGCAGCTGTCAGTAGAGTACTCTCCATGAGTTCTGAGTCATCTTTGTAAAAAACCCCAGCTGTAAATTGGGTACCCAGTGCATCACTACCAAAGTTCGGAATCAGTTCAATCATGGCCCGATAAGAATAGCAATGATGGCTCTGTGTAATGAGCCGATCTCCCAAAGTAACATCCAGTTGGTTAAACAGTAATGCTATAGGGTAGTTGGTCAGGCCCACCCTTGCCCCATCATCAATATCCGTCCCATCCGCCTTTACAATTTTGCAACTCACATACAGCAGGGTGTTGTTTAAATCCGTGTAATGCTCACCATGCCCCGTGATAAAAAATTCCAGGGGAGCGTTGGGTGTTAGCGCTGATAAAGGAGGGATCTCGACATAGGTACTGTTTTCAATACTGGTCTGTGTAGGCGCCAGTTGAAAAAGATCCAGTTCTGATTTAACACATTTCTCTGAAGCAGAATGAATAAATGACATATTGTATTAGAATATGTCTTCCTTGTCATAGAGCTTCATCTTCTGTGCACGTCTCCTCTTGGTATGACGGGCCTTTTTCACAAGTCTTCTCTTTTTAAATGGAATAGGTGGGCCCGATGCATAATTCTTCCTGGCTATGAACAACCCTGTTCCATCCTGCCCCCTTCCAACAACTTGGGATACAAGATTCCCCACAACATCTCTGACAATGTTTTTGGCAGCAGATTTCATGTGCGGCTTAATGATTTGTAATCCACACCTCAAAAAAGGCATTGCTTTTTGAAAAAGCCCACAGAACAGACCCCCTAACCTTGTCCCGTACATAATGGGGGCTCCTCAGAAGCCTGGAAGGCCTCCACCAGCTTGTGGCCTGTAGTAAGCCACATAGTCTTGAGGGTTCCCATGCTCCTTGATTACAACCATCCTTTACTTTTCCGAGGCCTAAAATGAAGCTTGACAATCACCTTCCCGTTATAAAAATGCACGTTTTTGTCCTGGTCAGTTTTGATTTCTATAGTAACGGTATCGATGTGATGTTTGCTGATTGGTACATAATGTGGATGGTCATAGGTTATTGTGATGAAATCATTGTCTTGCCTTTGCACAGGCACACAGCGCAGTAATGGCACATAGTAGTCACCCACTATCTGAACCTCTACAATGTCTGTGTAAACATATAAGGTGTTGAATCCAGGGAACGTACTTAACAGATGTCCAAGTTCTCCGCTAACTAAAATGGTATGTGGTTCATCACCTTTAAGGTTAATTTTTCGACCTACTGCATCATACTATAGGGTTGTCTTAGGGCCATCCTTGGCATTTGATATAAGCTTGTTCATATTTTCTAACAGTTGTCGGATGCTGCTATAGTATCCGCTTCTCAAAGAAAAATGCCATCTCTTTCTCTCATTAGCAATTTCAAAATATCCAGGAGAAGTTAATGTGTGCCAACTATGCGGATACTGTATCTCTGCTAGCCCTACTTCCCATGACCCTGGAAGATCCAATGATCTTGCTAATTGTATAGTAAAATTAGAATTTCTGTTTTGGGGGAAAATTGCTGCTGACGCATTGCTGGGAAGGGTGATGTAAAACTCTGCCATATCAAAGATGTTGTACTTCAGTCTCCTTAACCCAACTGTTGAACTTCTCTGGCCATCCAGTCCATTTGACTAGAAATTCTCTGTGTCTCCCCCGCCCTCTTTTTTGGATAATTTTCTCTATTCTGTATATGCGCTGTTGGTCAGCAGGAACCTTTTGGAGCTCCTCAAAGTAAAAAGCCCCCTTTACAGGGTCACCAGTGTAATCATTTAATCTATACACCGCTCTTTCCCCCCTTGTCTGCAGTTCTTTGACGATGAATATCTCATCCGTATAGGTTTGCTGATAGCCCTTTTCAAACTTACCCTTCAGTCTGGATACCCTGACATGATCTCCCATCTTAAGACAATTTTCCTTTCTTTTCCTTTTTAAAGCTGCCCCATAAAGTCTCATCCACACACCCCTTTCGTTAGACAAATTTACGGCGTTAAGAGCAGTCCCGATGCTACAATGGTAAGCGTTATTGTATCCCTGAATAGTATCTGCTAAAATGTCCACATACCGATGGGTATTTCTAGCTGTGAAATATCTCCAGAGTTTGTTTTTTAGGGTTCTATTAAACCTCTCTATAACGGCTGCTTTAGTTTCACTATGAGTGACAAAATGATGAATGCCGTAACGTGCTAAAAGTTTCTTCAGTGGAATATTCAAGAACTCTTTACCTGCATCTGTCTGTATTTTTCGGGGTGCACGTCCTGTTTGAAAGATATTCTGGAAGGTGGATGTAACTTCCCTCCCTGATTTATCAGATAAAGGGGAGGCCCAGGCATATTTAGATAACACATCGATAACTGCTAAGATGTACTTTTTTCCATGATTCTCCTTAGAAAATTTGGAGACATCGATGAGGTCAGCCTGCCATTGATGATCTAAGCCAGACACTACTGTTTTATTTCTAGGAAAATTAATTCTTGCAGGCTTATGAAGCATATAAGCGTCTTGCCCTGACAGCCACGTCTTGACTTGCTTCATGGTCAGGTTTTTATCATGTTTTCTAGCTTCCTGAAAAAGGGTATTCACACCTGCATAACTCCCTACACATCCCAGTGTATAATAAATACGACTTAAAAGCTTTTCATGCATCGTTATACTGAAAGACCACTGACAAATGTTCAAGTGTTGACATTAACACAGTCTTTTATTGGTTATACAGAATTCAGAGGGTGCACGGCTCCGCCATCAGAAAAATATCCCTCATCACCACTATCAGAATCAGAAGATAAAGGACTATAACACACTATTTTACAATACTCTGACCCGCCTGTGCCCCACAAATCACGTCCGCAGTCACAAGCAAACCAGTCTTTACACAAATTGCAGCTCTTTAACGCACAGGGTAGATAGCATGGTTTGGGGGTCAAATTTACATCAAACAAATCTCCATCAGAGGCTGCCATCTTCAAAAGACTGCTGGGTTTAAATCGCTAGCTGTTCAGGCCTGCCCACACAAACTCCCCTGCCCCTTGCAATGACACGCCCTTGAGCGTTGCACATGCCCAGATCATGGGGAGCATGACATGCCCGGGCACGTCCCAAACAATGCCAAAACCCCTTTTTTTACTAGCAGACAGACAGAAACACGCATGCCCAGAATCGCAGTCCTGACATGCCTGAACAAGTTTTAAAACCCTACTGCAAGGCTGTTGCCTCTTGTGAGCCTGGTTGGCTGCTTGCCTCTTGTGAGCATTTTAATTCCTGTTAATATTCCTTGTCTTTTGCTATAGTGGAGAGGGGGACAGAATAAATTTTATTCAGGGTGCAAATGGCAAAATATGTGTCTTTAGATTTTTTACAAAGGTAAAAACCAGCTGTGGGTTTTAAAAGGGACTGTGGTTTGTTTGTTTTTTCCCCTGCATTCGAGGAAATGCTTTTAAAGCCACCTAGAAATAAATACCTTTTAGAAAAAAATATCTTTTAGAAAAAAAGGGGTTAAATGCAGGCTCTGGCTGCCTTTGAGTGGCTTCTTTTTCCCCAGCTTTTGAGGCACTGATTTTTAAAACTCCACAAAAATTAAAAGCATCGTTAGGCTAGAATGATTAGAAATAAAAAGCCTTTTTTATTTTTTATTTCACAGTTCCCCAAAGTAGGGCTTGTTTCCCCAAAACACAGGCCTCTGCTAATTATTCACTTTACTTAGCTCTTTTTGGTTTTGAATGTCCATAGAATTAGTCTAGGGTTAACCTAATCATGTACCCAGAGGATTGACTGCCAATCTTGATGGGATTAGGCCAAAACGTCACATCCGGAGAGTGGGGGCTGAGCACGTCACTTCCTTTTAGGGCCATGACCTGTTGACGTAATCAGCATGTGGGTTTGTTTACTTTGATGATGTCACTGATCAAAAGTGCTGATAATTTTCATTAAAAAAAGGTATACACTATTTCTACTTGCCAGATTGTCATCTGAAGAACAATGAAGCAAGCAAATTAGTTTACTTTTGATGGCTTCTCTGACATTACAATACTTAATGTCCACATGCTTGCTTCTATTTTTCACTCTGTCACCTGTTGCCATTTTAATGCAAGCAGCATTATCTTCAAATACTGTTACAGCTTCTTTAACTTCTATACTTAAATCCTTTTACATACCAGGTTACCTCTAAACAAAGTTCAGACAGAGCAATAAATTCTTCCTCTGTAGTTGAAATAGCTACTGTTGTTTGTTTTTTGGACTTCTATCCAATTAAAATCTCTCCAAATAACACCACAAACCCAGAATTGGACTTTCTAGTTTGCACATCATTGGCATAATCACTGTCAACATAACATTTTAACTTTCATTCTTCAGAGACCTGTATTTGAAGACCCAAATTTACAGTTCCCTTCAAATACCTGAGAATTCTCTTCACACCCATCCAATGCAACTGCGTTGATGCGGCAGTAAAGCGACTTAAGATGCTTACTTCACAAGCTATGTCTGGTCTGGACCACTGTGACAGATATAACAGGCTTCCTATTGCTGACTGATATATCTCCTGGTCACAGGCTTCATTTTTGTCCTCACCCAAAGTGTTGTGAAAATCTATGCTCACAGGTGTTGGAGTGAATTACAATCCTTCATGTTGTATCTCTCCAACAGCTGTTCAATTTTCCTTCTTTGACTGAGAATGTAGCCACATTTCTCAGTTTTTTGTATCTCTACACCAAGACAGTTTTGTATTTCACCCAGACTTTTCAATTCAAACTTTTTCTCCAGTTGATTAGCAAATTCCTTCACCTGTGCTAGATCCTTTGCAATGAAGCAAAGATCATCCACAAATGCTAATAATTGGCAATTCCCACTGTGGAATCTTGCAGTATATATGCAACCATCAGCCTTACAACTCTTGAACCAAAGACCCTTCAATGCCACATCTAAATAGATGTTCCAGTTTCTGGCTGATTGCTTCAGCCCATAAATGGCCTTGTTCAGTTTATACACAGTGCCAGGCTTTTTTACTTTCATACCCTGGTGCTTGAGCCATGTAAATTTCTTCCTCCAACTCTGCATTGAGGAATGCTGTGGTTATATCAAAGTGCCAAATTTTATGCCCACGTGCCATTGCCAATGCTAGTGCCAACCTTATAGTTTCACTTTTTACTGTTGGTGCAAACATGTAATCATAGTGCACATTTTTCTTCTGCAAAACCCCCTGTGCCACTAATCTTGCCTTATATTGGACTTCATTGTTGGGTAACACTTTCTTTTTGTATACCCATTTACATCCTACAGTTTTTTTTTTATTGAAAATTTTTAAAATTTTACAGAATAAGAAAAAAAACAACCCTCCCCAATCCACCCCAACCCTCCCAATCCCTCCCTCAACTTTCCCAGAGCTGAATATAGGCTTAATTAAATTTTCTTGAATTCTTAAAAAAAAATATATAAACCATAGATAAGTCTAAATACATTACTTAAACTACTAATAGAATAATTAACAATAATATATATATATATATAAAAGAGATAAATATTAAAGAAAAAAAGAGAAAATACCTAAAAAAGAAGAAGAATAAAGAGAAAGAAAGAAGAAAAGAAATATAAGAAAATAAAATAATAATAAAACATATAAAAGAAAAAGAAAAAATAATACAATCTATAAAATATTAAAATTTGTATATAAATTATTGATAAACTAAGTAATATTTTTATATCCAACTTATGTTGTATAAAATCTATCCATTTTTCCCATACCACAAAAAACTTCTCTTGCGATTGATCCTTTAAAAAAGCCGAAATCTTTGCCATTTCTGCCAGATAAGATACTTTAAAAAACCACTCTTGCAAGGTAGGCAAAGATTCCTTCTTCCAATATTGCCCTACTAACAACCTTGCGGCTGTAATTAAATTTAACATCAATAATAATAATAATAATAGTAGTAAAGTTGGAAGGGACTTGGAGGTCATCTAGTCCAACCCCCTGCTCGGGCAGGAAACCCTACACCATTTTGGACAAATGGCTGTCCAGTCTCTTCTTAAAAACTTCCAGTGTTGGAGCATTTACTGCTTCTGGAGGCAAGCTGTTCCACTGATTAATTGTTCTCACTGTCAGGAAGTTTCTCCTTAGTTCTAGGTTGCTTCTCTCCTTGATTAGTTTCCACCCGTTGCTTCTTGTCCTGCCTTCAGGTGCTTTGGAAAATAGCTTAATTCCCTCTTCTTTATGGCAGCCCCTGAGATATTGGAATACTGCTATCATGTCCCCCCTTGTCCTTCTCTTCGTTAAACTAGACATACCCAATTCTAGCAACCGTTCCTTATCTGTTTTAGCCTCCAGTCCCCTAATCATCTTTGTTGCTCTTCTCTGTACTCTTTCTAGAGTCTCAACATCTTTTTTACATCGTGGTGACCAAAACTGGATGCAGTATTCCAAGTGTGGCCTTACCAAGGCATTAAAGAGTGGTATTAATACTTCACGTGATCTTGATTCTATCCCTCTGTTAATGCAGCCTAGCACTGTGTTGGCCTTTTTGGCAGCTGCAGCACACTGCTGGCTCATATTTAAGTGATTGTCTACTAGGACTCCGAGGTCCCTCTCACAGTTACTACTATTGAGCATGGTGCCACCTATGCTGTACTTGTGCATTTGGTTTTTCTTGCCTAAATGTAGAACCTTGCTTTTTTCACCATTGAATTTCATTTTGTTAGTTAGTGCCCAGTGTTCAAGTCTGTCCAGATCCTTCTGTATCTGAAGCCTGTCTTCTGGAGTGTTGGCTATTCCTGCCAGCTTGGTGTCGTCTGCAAATTTGATGAGTTCCCCATCTATCCCTTCATCCAAAGTCATTGATGAAGATGTTGAAGAGTACTGGGCCCAGAACAGAGCCCTGGGGCACCCCACTACACACTTCCCTCCATATAGATGCAGTTCCATTGAGGACCACTCGCTGAGTACGGCCGGTCAGCCAGCTACGGATCCATCTGGTGGTGGTTCTGTCTACTCCACATTTTTCTATCTTGTCAAGTAGTAGGTTGTGATCTACTTTATCAAATGCCTTACTGAAGTCCAAGTAAATTATGTCCACAGCATTCCTCTGATCCACTAATTTTGTCACTTGGTCAAAGAATGCAATAAGATTTGTCTGGCATGATCTATTTTTGACAAACCCATGTTGGCTTTTAGTAATGACTTTGTTTGCCTCTAGGTGTTCGTTGATTCATTGTTTGATTATCTTTTCCAGGATCTTCCCAGGTATTGAGGTCAGGCTGATCACAATCGGTAACAATACCTAGCAAAAACAATTGTGGGGTAAATTTTACCCTCTTTCTAAAAATTCTTTGAATATTCCACCATATCTTAATCCAAAAGGCTTTTATATTTTTATACGACCACCAAATATGGTAATAAGTAGCATCCAAACAACCACATCTCCAACATTTGGGCTGTAAGTCGGGATACTTACGAGACATTTTTTGTGGATCAAGGTGCCATCTATAAAACATTTTATAAAAATTCTCCCTTAAGTTCTGGGCTTGTGTAAATTTAACATTTCTCACCCAGATGATTTCCCAGGTATCTAGTAGAACTGGTTCACCAAAATTTTGTGCCCATTTAATCATACATTCTTTAATTAATTCTGGTTCTGAATCCAATTCTACTAGCAACCCATAGATTCTCTTAATATGAGTTCGTCTTTGATCTTTTACTTGTTTAACAAAATTTTCATCTTCTCTAAGCAAGATTACGATCTATCTTCCATCTGTCCGCTATTTGTCTGTACTGAAACCATGAATATATAATATTTTCTTGTGCTAAATCTTCCAAAGATTTTAACTGCCAAATTTTACCATCCCATCTAAGCAATTGTGAATAAGAAACACTATCCATCTTAACTCCTCTCCTTATCCCCTCTATCGCATGCCAAGGTATAGCCCATAATGGTATTTTAGAATCACTTCTGTAGTATTTCCTCCAAACCCGAAGTAGAGAAATCCTTATAATATGAGATTTAAAAACCCGGTCAACTTTTTTGTTAAAAATTAAATAGGCATGCCATCCAAAAAGTAAATCCCAACCCTCCAAGAGGAGTATTTCTACATTTGTTAAATTAACCCAATCACTAATTAATGTTAAGGCCATAGCATCATAATACAATTTCAAATTCGGTACCTTGAGTCCACCTCTCTCGCGAATATCTTGTATAATTTTAAGCTTTACTCTTGGTTTTTTCCCCGCCCAGATAAATTTATTGATACCTTTCTGCCATTCATTTAAATTGACCTCATTCTTTAAGATAGGTATCATTTGAAATAAGAAAAGGAATTTAGACAGGACATTCATTTTAATCGCCGCAATTCTTCCCAAAAGAGATAATTGCAACTTCTCCCAATTTTTCAAGTCTCTTTGTATCCTGACCCACAACCTTTCATAATTATTTTTATATAATTTTACATTAGAGATAGATAAAGTAACCCCCAGATATTTTACCTTATCAACAACCTCAAAATCTGTCAAATTAACCAAAGTCTGCTTATCCATATTAGTCATATTTTTGGGTAGTATTTTAGTCTTATTGTTATTAATTTTAAAACCCGAAACCCGTCCATATTGATATATCAATTGTAATAACTCTATTACGGAGTGAGTAGGTTGGGACAGGGTAACCACCAACTCATCTGCAAAAGCTCTTAGTTTATATTCTTTTTTGTTAACTTCTATTCCTTTTATTTGCTGTGATTCCCGAATTTTAATCAACAATATTTCCAAAGTTAAAACAAACAGCAAAGGTGACAATGGACATCCCTGTCTGGTCCCCTTTTCTATTGTAAAAATCTCTGACAAGCCCCCATTAACTATAAGTTGTGCCGTTTGTTTTTGATAAATAGCACCAAAAGCTTGTGAAATTTTTTCTCCAAAGTTCATTTTATCGATTAGTCTTAACATAAATTGCCAATTCAATTGGTCAAAAGCTTTCTCAGCATCTAGAAATATCAATCCTGCAGAGACTTGATTATTTTTATCTAGATATTCTAATAAGTTAATAATTTGTCTGACATTATTCTTCATGTGCCTTCCAGATATAAAACCCGTTTAATCCTTATGTATAATCTGACACAAAGCCCTCATAAGCCTATTAGCTAATATTTTTGCAAAAATCTTATAATCTACATTTAAAAGAGATATAGGTCTATAATTCTTTGGTAGAGTAAGATCTTGATCTTCTTTTGGAATTAAAGATATAAAGGCTCTGCCCCATGACGGGGGAATCTCTAAACCCTGTAATACATTATTAAAAAGCTGTCTTAAAGGTTGAATCATCTCTTGTACCAAAGTTTTGTAATAAATAGATGTCAAACCAACCGTACCCGGTGCTTTACCTAATTTTAATTCTTTAATCACTGTCTCAATTTCCTCACTAGTAATTGGACTATTAATTTCTTGTTTCTGATCTTCTGTTAATTTAGGGAAGTTGGCTTCATTTAAATAATTATCTATATCTGAGTCCTGTATTTTAGTACTCTTATATAATTTTTGATAATAATCTAAAAAAGATTTCTTAATCAACTCCTTCTGATATACCAATTTACCATTATAATTTATTTTATCTATAATTCTCTGTCTCTGTTGCTTTCTGAGTTGGTAAGCCAACCATCTCCCTGGTTTATTAGCATTACAAAATGTATTTTGTCTCATATACAATAAGTTAGTTGCAGTTTGATCAGCCATCAACATATTAAATTGTGATTTAAGCAATTTTATAGATTCTTTAACCTTTTCATCTGTAGGATTTGAAATCAAAATTTTTTCTTTTAATTTAATCTCATCTTCCAAATCCTTACGTTTCTGAATCTGCTTTTGTCTGTGAGTATTATTCATTTGTATCAAGATCCCACGCATGAAGGCTTTACCTGCATCCCATACCATTGACATTGATGTTCCCTTATGCATATTTAAAACAAAATAATCCTTTAAATGCTCCTTTAATTTTTGAACATTCTTTTCTTGTCTAAATAAGTTCTCATTAATCCTCCACAATCTCCTCTCCTCTTTTTCATCCACCAGCTCCATCCAAACTGGACTGTGGTCCGTCAAAGTCCTAGGAAAAATCTTAGCATTCTTTACCCTAAAGTATAAGTCAGTTGTAATCAAGAAAAAATCAATTCTTGAAAAGGATTGTCTGTCTGAAAAGAAAGTAAAGTCTCTCTCCTCCTGATTGCGTTCCCGCCAGTAGTCTCTCAGCTCCCAGTCCTCTTTCAAATCAAAAAAGGCTTTAGGTAATTTAGCCTGTTTAAAAAAAGTAGAAGATCCTTTTTTGTCTCTTTGTATATCTAACACACCATTCCAATCACCCATTAATATCACGGATCTATAATCCAACAAAGTTAATTTCTGATGTAACAATCTGTAAAATTGTTCCTGTTGTTGGTTTGGTGCATACAACCCCACTATAAGTATTTTCTTCCCATATAAACCAACCTCAATCATAACATATCTCCCTTGAAGATCAGATTCTACCAAACAGGCTGATAAGTTTTGCTTAACATAAATGACTACTCCCCCTTTTTTCCCAGGAGCAGAAGATACAAAATGAGATCCCAAACGAGCATTGACTAAATATTTTTGGTCTTTAGATAAAATATGTGTTTCCTGCAAACAAATAATATCATTATTATGTTGCTTTAAGTAATGAAAGATTTTCTTTCTCTTTTGGGGGGAATTAAGGCCATTAGCATTCCAGGTCAGGAGCTTTACCATCTCCCTTAACCAAGAGCCTGGAGAAGACTGCTTGAAGATCTGCCATAGAAGAATGTGCTGCAGAACTCTTGGGTCTTGCTCCTCCCACCGGCAACGAAGCAATTTCTTGAAGAGATTCTTTAAGTTCTTTCTTCTGTTGTTCCTTTTCCTTGCGTCTATGTGCTGCACAGGTCATTCTTTGCTCTTTGATCTCTGTTTGTCGCGACCACTCCACCTGTGGCTTTCCAGCAACCATCACACCTTGTCCTTCAGACTGTTGTTCCACTTCTTTACCATCCAAAGCTTTCTGCATCATAAATGATGGTGAGCCTGCTCCCAGGACCGAACTGTAAAACTCCTTTGCTTTAATAACTGTATTGAGTCTGTAACGCGTCCCCGCATGGCTCACAACAATACCCGTCGGAATCTCCCATCTGAATGGCATCATTCTTGTTTTAAGTTCATTAGCTAGAAAAGCAAAATCTTTTCTCTTTCTTAAAATTTTAGATGGGATCTCCTTTAAGATAATGACATCTTGAGCAGCAATCTGAAACCTCTTATTATAGAAAGCTTGTATAATTTCATTACACAGAGATCTCTTTGCAAAATAAATCACCACATCTCTTGGTAAATTCTTCTGTTTTGCAACCCAGGAATTAACTCTGTAAACTTTTTCCACTTCTCTAAGTATTCCATCTTTCTCCCTATTCAGAATAACAGCAAAGTCATTTACCACAATTTCTGCCAGATCTTGTTGCATATCCTCTTTCAGACCCCTGATTCTTAAAGTATATTCCATTTCCCTATACTGAGACATAACAATGTCATCTTGTGAAATTTCCATCTTTTTTTCCATGCCTTCAAATTTATCTTCCAGGGTATCAACCTTTTCTTCAACCTCTTCAACCCTTGAATCAAGCTTCTCAACCACAGAAGCCAGTCCTGATAGAGCTATAACTATATCTTGCCTCAGAATAGTGTTATTCTGCTCTAACAGGTTCTTCATTTCCCCTCTAATTTCAGTTTTGTTCTGATCTAAAAGGTCCTTCATTTCCTCTCTGATTTGAAATACAGCATTTCCCATTATATCTTTCATGTCTTGTACAGATAATACTGGCAGAGGAGGAGAAGATGGTGGTGTAACTTTAGGTTGTTGTACCGGTGTAGCCTTAGGTTGTTGTACCGGTAAGATCGCAGGGGAAGAAGCCACCTTAGGAACTGTAGAAGCTGCTTGCCTCTTTGAAGCCATTTTTTAAAAAAGGAAAAATCTTATTTCCTCTTCTTCCTTCTTAAAGAAAATACAATAAAAAACCCTCTAGAAAAAAATAAAAAGCAAAGGAGAGTTTAAAAGCTATTTCAAAAACACAAAACCACCTTCTAAAAAAAAAAAGTTTAAAAAATTTAAGTAGAAAAAACTAAATAGTCCATAACATTCCGTTTGAGTCACTTTCTTCCGAAAAAAAAAACACTTTCAAATCGCCATTTTACTTTCACTCTCCACACAAGCAAAAAACAAAAAAAGAAAAGAAAATCAGCCTAAACTAAAAAGTAAATAAAAAATCAATAAGTCCAATCCTTTATCCAGCTCTGTCCGCTTTTAAAAATCACTCACCCGGTCCTTTTAAGCATGCGGAGATGGTAGCGGCGTTTCGCTTTGTTCCTGAAGGAACAAAGACAGCTGGGAGGCGGAGGCAGCCCGAACTCCAAGGCAGCTCTCTTTCTACCCCCCAGAAAAAAAATCCTGGGGGGTTTAAGAGGTTCTACCTCTATTCGGGTGATTCTCTACCCCCTCCCTTCACCCGGGAGGGGGATTTCGAGCTGCGGGACAGCTGATCTCTGCTGTGCTCCGCGGTTCTCACGCCGTCCCAGGAGGACGGCTATAATGTAGCCACCATCATCGACGCTATCCACCCTACATCCTACAGTTTTGTAACCTTGTGGCAAAGTCATAGAGGTGAACACTTTATGTTCATCCATGGATTTCATTTCTTTGACCATGGCCTCTTTCCACTTCACTTGCTCCACTTTGGGTAGTGCCAACACTTCCTGTTTGTTTCTTGGCTCATACAACACATTACACACCCTTACTTTCCCAGCAGACTACCTGTCTGGTGGAATCCCCTTGTTCCATCACTCTGACCTGTGCGGCATTGACTGCTCTTGACTGTCAACCCGTTCCTGCTTCACATCAGAGTCACCATTTTCTTCTAACTCTTTTTCTTGTCCTTTTTCAGCTTCTCCTCCCTGAATGCTGGCACCATCACTAAGTTACCATCACTAAATGGATCGTCCCCAGAATTGTCATCAATTCTGCCCCAATTCTGCTCTGCAAAGCTAGCAGATCTGGAAATTACTATCTTTCTGCTTCCATCGCTAAAGTGATAAATCTTTGAGCCAGGCTCATAGCCCATAAACCTGAGCTTTCTAGCCTTTTGTTGCCCTTTTCTCCTAATTGCCTTTGGAATATGCACCCATGCATTGCTTCCAAACACCCTTAAATGGCTTTCTCCCATATAGCACAACATATGGAATATCATTTATAGAGGAACTCCACAGCCTATTGACCAAATAATTAGCAGTCAACATGGCTTTGCCCCAATATGACCTGCTCAGACAGAATCCTCCAGGAGTGAGTCTTTCATGGTGTGCAAGGCTCCATTCCATGTTTCAGCCACACCATTCTCAGCTGCTGTGTATGGAGTTGTGCATCTATGTCATATTCCTAGCTGCCCCAACCATGGTTGAAAACTTGCTGACATGAATTATGAACCTGTCAGTTTGCAATTGGCATACCTGTTGCCTATATCTTCTTTCTGCAAAGCTCACCCATTGTTTGAACTTCTGCAGCACCTCTGTTTTGCTCTTCAGCAAATAGCAGAAACCAAATCTGTTATAGTCATCTACAATGATCAGCGCATACCTGGCTCCTCCCAAGCTGGCTTGCATTGGTCCTACTAAATCTGCATATACCAGCTCTAGAACCCTTGTTGTCTGCCTTGTGCTCTTCTTGCTCACTGGGAATACCTTAGATTTCAATGGTTTACATACTGCACAGCCTAAGTATGCCTTACACCCTTTTAAGGTTAATCCCTCTGCAAACTCTGGCATCCTATGCATCTGGCATCTAAAGCTGGCATGGCCAAGCTTTCTGTGCAAGAGATGAATGCATGAATCATGTTGTGCCACATTATGAAATGTTTGGGCACATTGAACCTTTTGTGTCTGCAACACGTAGAGATAATCCTGTTTTATGTCCTGTGCATGTACATTCCAATTTCTTTTTTTTAACAATCTTTTTTATTAATTTTTTTTTCATCAACATATGTTAATTTTCCAATCAACAAGTTGTCTGGAGTTTGCTAAGCTAATACATGTTCAATTCCTAATCCTTCATTTTTTTCTCTAACCAAGAATAAAATAAATTCCAAATTTTATAGTAGTCCGTATCTTCTTTATCTTTCAGCCTCATAGTTAGTCTGTCCATCTCTGCACATTCCAATATTTTCGTGATTATTTCTTCCTCTGATGGCAATCCTTCATTCTTCCAGTATTGTGCAAAAATTATTCTCGTTGTTGTGGTAATATGTAGAATTAAATATAATTTCTGCTTATCAGTATTTTCAGACATAATGCCTAGTAAAAAAAATTCAGGTTTAAAATCCACTTGTTCGCCCAATATTTTTTCTAACCACATATGTATGCTTTTCCAATAGGCCTTTGCCTTCCCACATGTCCACCAAATATGATAATATGTGCCTATGTTTATGTTTACATTTCCAACATCTATCCGACATATTTTTAAACATTTTTGCTAATCTTGCTGGTGGAAGGTGCCATCTATAAAACATTTTATACAGATTTTTTTTATATGAAGTTGACATTGTTAATTTATAGTTTCTCTCCCATAACATTTACCATTTTTCTAACTCTATATCATAACCAAAATTTTTTGCCCATCTTATCATTGTTTCTTTCACCTGTTCACTTTCCATATCTAAAATTAACAAAAAATTATACATTTTCTTAATTAATTTCTTATCTGAGGTTAACAAAATCTTATCAAACACATTTTGATCCTTGTAAAATCCATACATTTTTACATCTTTTTCATATCTACTTTGTAGCTGCAAATGTGCCCACCAGGACAAATTTATTCCTAAATTTTCCAATTCTTGTTTAGATTTCAATTTCCCATCAATATCTAAAATATCTTTATATGTCCATACTTTTTCAAAGTCTACCAGATTCGGATGTATGAATGCCTCCATCATTGATAACCACCCTGGAATTTTTGAATATATTTTAGCTTTAATTTTTTCCCATACTGTTAACAAGGCATTTCTTATAAAATGATTTTGAAAGTACTTATGAACTCTGTTTTTCCCATACCATAAAAAAGCATGCCACCTCAATTGTAAATCATGTCCCTCTAAATACAATAATCTTTTATTTCTAAGTGTTATCCACTCTTTCACCCATGTTAACACAGATGCTTGATAATACAATGTCCATTACGGCAACCCCAAACCTCCATTTTCCTTAGCATCTTGTAATGTTTTCATCTTAATTCTAGCTTTTTTCCCCTGCCAAATAAAGTTCAAAACCAATGAATTTAAATTTTGATCAATAATCACCGTTTCTATATTTTCTTCACTGTCTTCAGGAATATTTTGAAATCTCAAGTAATGTTCCGCTTCTCTCATTTCCACCATTGCCATAGCACGTTCTAGCTCTTGATTTGTTTGTTCCAGTCCTTCATTCTTTTGCAGTAACATTTCCACCTTTTTGTCAATGTCTTGTGCTTTAAGTTCCACTTCCTGGATTTTCTGTTCATTTTTTATAATCTTTTGATTTTGAGCTTCAAATTGTTCCTTTATATCCATAGTTTCTTTGCTTACTTTCTCTAGTTTACTTTGTATTTCCTCATGGTTTTTTTTTAAAGTCAGTTGAATTAATTTTAAAGAAGCCTGTATCTCTTCTTGAGCCATACTTGCTTTTTCACGCTGTAGCAATGTGCTGACAGAACTCTGAGTTGTTGGGCTGGCTTGCCAACAGAGGGCGCCGAGGAAGGTTTTTTGCAAGTCTAGAAATATTGGATGTACTCATTTTATTGCTCACAGTCTTAAACTTATATCCAAGACGTAATCAAGAATCAGTTGTTGTGAAGCAAAACTACCTCCACCAGTCTCTTCTTATATTTAAAATATTCTCTTTTTCTTTCCGTTTTCACGAATGGTGACTATTTAGTCTTTAACCAATGTCAACAAGTAAAGCTATGAACAGTCTCTCATTTATTATCTCAAACCAAGACTTTGTTTTGCTCAAACTTTTCAAGGTCACTGTGTTTTTAATTCTTTAATTCTTACTTTTCACTAGTAGATGTCCTCGTTGGCTTATTTATCAACTCTCCACACTCCTTAGTCCGATAGTTTGTTATTCATTTAACATTTCCCCTTAATGTTAAATTGGCGCTACAAAAGTCTCTCTGGGGGTCTTTACTCTTTCAAGTTCTCCCTTTTAGGGTCTCAATATTTTAAAGCACAAGGAGAAGGAAGAAATTCCAGCTCACCCAGACATAACTTGTTGTTGAAGATCAGCTGTTTTTCATAGCTTCCCTTCTGGCTGCAGACACCTTGGGCTGCCTCAGGCTCTCCCGGCAACCTTTCTTCCGGCCCTTTAGAGGAGGCATTCAGTATGCTTGAATTGATCGCCACCAAATCCAAGCTCCTGAAAGATCCCTCTTTCTTCATTGCCCCTCCAGGGCAACTTTCCATCCCTTTAAGAGACGCTAGGCGAAGCAAAACTGGAATGAGAGGCTGGAGACCCAGCCTCCTATGGCCGTCTTGTTTCCTGCCAAACCGGAAGTCCTCTACATTCCCATTTCTTTTTATGAGATATTTCCCATTCACAAATGTGGTCTGAAACCCTTGTTTGTCAAGACTGGAGACAGTCAGTAAATTATGCTCCATTTCAGGCACATATAATACATTATTAAACCTTTCCTCCAGACATGGAATCAGCACACTGCCTTTTCCCATGACTTTTGCCTTCTGGCCATTTGCTAAAGCCACTGCATCTCCTCCAGTTGAATCCAATCTGGAAAACAACTTAGAATTATTAACAATTGTTTGGGATCGGCAACCATAAACACTCAAAGAGCCACTTGGACCTGTTTCCCACAGAAAAGAAAACACTGGGAGCTGCCAGAGAGGGGGGTTAATTGAAGAGTTTAATTAAAAAGAAATAGAGGGTGCTGTGCATGAGTTCTATCTCTCCCCCTCTCTATTTTTTCTCTCTCTCCCTCCCTCTCTTTCTCTCTCTTTCCTCTCCCTCTCTCCCTCTTTCTCTCTCTCTCCCTCTTTCTCTCCCTCTCTCTTTTTCTCTCTCTTTCCTCTCTCTCTCCCTCTCTCTCTTTCCTCTCTCTCTCTCCCTCTCTTTCTCTCTCTCTCTCTCCCCCCTTAATGTTTCAAAAACATTAAGAAAAAGTTAGACGCTTTTTATTATAGGTGTTTTTTCTTACCCTTATTGCAATTGATCTGTTTACATTTGCAGAGCACACAAACCCTTCAGAATTATATCTTTTGCTTTGGTGAAAGGGAAATTTAGGCAAAAATAGATTTTTTGATATGACTACTTACAAGCATAGATAAATATGTATTTGCCAATATTTACTTTCAGAGAATGAAATGCATGGAGCTTTTAAGCTTTCTTTTTGCTGAGTCAAACTTTGGTTCAATTTCTCCAGAGCCTTCTTTAGCTTAGGAATATCCTCCACAGCCTTGCATCCTGTAAACCTTCTAGCTATGATAAATGGCTTTATACTTGTAGATCAAATAAGTTTTTCATACTAGATTTCCATGGAAGAGGATATAAAAAACTTGAAAGTAAAAGATGCAAACTCTTACAACAGGGCTAATAAACATATCTAAGGGAATGATTGAAATATAGTCTCCAAGTATGGAGGATTTTACAGGTTCAATAAAACCTTGCCTCTCTTCCTTTCTTTACTAAACTATGTTCGTGGAGTGCAATGAATTGGTAGGGAAGACTATATATAGTTCATGCTTTTCAACCAGCCCTCATTTTTTAATTGGTGTAAATTAATCATGCTGTAATTTAACTGAAATTCAGCTGGCTAGAATCTAAGCATTGTACTGTCAAAACCTTTGGAAGAGATGTAGACATATTAATCTATTACACCCAAATCTTAGAGCAACTTGTTATATCTTAGATTATGTGTCATTGTCCTATAAGTCTTTGTGAACTAGAGCCCATTTCATCAGATGTAGGAAGGCAAAAGAATATTTCATTTGATTAATGACAGCTAGCTCACCATTGGTACAATGTTTGGGCATTAAACAGTGTTTGTAATAGAAATTTAGTCATGTTGAATTAAATGAGCAACTTTTTTCTCATTGTACACTGGTTTCTTTGATTAGTAATGTATATTTTTAGTTACTGTCAAATGGTTAATTCCTGGTAAAATTATAACTTTATAGTCTTTTTAACCTAACATTATATCATTCTTAAATTTTAACATTGAATCTTAGTATAATTGTTTCAAAGCATTATCTATAATTGTACCACTAAAACCCTTATGTATCCACTGAGATGATTACCAAAACTAAAGTGAACCTTGTATCTGTTATAACAGGGCTTTTCAACCAGTGGTAAGCATACCACTTGTGGTACGTTAGCATGTGGCAGGTGGTACACAGCCCTGCCCAGCCAAGTGTAGTGGGGGAGGAAATGAGCCAGTACAGTGCAGGACTTACTGTGAGAGAGGCTTCCGGAGCTGCAGAGTGGCTGGGGCAAGGCAAAGGCCCCAGGCTCACCTGGATGAGAAAGGAGGAGGAGGGGTGTAGAGACAGGAGAGGCTATAAATGAGGCAGTTTGGGTGGGAGAGGGAGAGAGAAAAAAAGAAACAGCCTTGGGAGGAGGTGGACTCAGCTCTAGCTGCACCAAAGGGAAAGAAGGAGGAGGGTGGGAGGAAAGGAGAGGAGATCAAGCAGGACAGCCATGAGCCGATATACAACTTCTGTGGCAGCCATCCGTGCTGGCAGCAACAAACAGGCAAGAAATGCAATGGGGGAGGGGTTGCTCTCCACGAGGAATGAAGAAAGACAACAATGAAGAAAGGCAGCATCTGCTGGAGGTGAGGCATGAAGGGAGGGAGATGGAGAGTGGAAGGATTCTTATGTGCTTTTGTGACTTTAACATTCTGGGATTTGTGCAATGTGGGCTTTGTGTTCTTAAGGAGGGTTTGGCAATTTCTATTTGGCTGATGGCCGATGTCTTATGTTAGCTTCTATTGCTGTGCTATTGTTAACTGTAAGTTTTGCTGCAAGGGATTTTGAAGTATTTTTCTTCTGAATGGATTTTGCCTGTAGCATTCCTTTACTTATGAATGGAGCCATTCGGGGAGGATGCCCTAGCCAGCAGCCAATACTTACTACATTTTTTTCCTTAAGTGCCGGCTGCTGGCTCCTTAACTTTCCTTTCTAACCGGTAGCTAATTCTTAAAGGGGAATGTGCCTTTTTAGTTCCTAGTTCCCTCAGTGGCGTGTCTTTTCTGTCTCTGGAGGCTTTTCCTTGTTTGATGAATATATGGAAAAGGGAAAATATGGGTAGGAGTTCAAATTCTTCCTTCAGAAGGAGATGGGCATGAGAAAGAGGGAAGCAGGCAGGGAGGGAAGGAAGTCCCGCCTTAGCACTTGGCCACCAGCAGCCCTGCCATTGACTTTGCTTGTCAAAAGGTTTCCAAAGGGAATCGCATGACCCTGGGACACTGTGACCATTATAAATATGAATCAGTTGGCAAGCATCCAAGTATAAATCACATGACCCTGGGCATGCTGCAATGGTCATAAGTGTGAAAAATGGTCATAAGTCATTTCAGTGCAATTGCAACTTTGAACAGTGTTTTTTTTTTGGTCACCAAGTTTTTGACACCTTGCTAGGTGTTACTCAAATATTGCCATATCCTAAAAGTGGTACAGTCGGTGAAAAGATTGAAAAGCCCTGTGTTACAATATTTGAAATATATTTGTTGCATCCTCTTTAAGCTTTTTTGTGATTTTCTGTCCCTGCTTTATGTTGCACCCCTAAAGCAGAGATTCGTTTAATAGTTTCTTGAAGAAGTTTAGTTTTGCATGCAAGGAGGTGTCAAAGTTACATAATTTATGTTTTTTGCAAACATTTCTTTGTAAATTTGATTTGATACTTTCTGATTTTGTAAATATTTAGTGAAAGATGTAAATTTACTTTATACTTTCCAGATTTTTTCTTTCATTTTTGTAATACAGTAGTTTATCAAATAAACATTTTATATTCTTGAAATCTGCATATTCCTATTCTCATCATATTAACAGATTTAAGAATCTTATAAAAGTATGCTCATAAATAATTAGAAAGCAGTGAATATTATACTAGGAATAACTATAATGCACCCGCAGAGGAAAAATGCATTGGGCCCTGTCAGTAAGGGTATTTCAGCTGGCATGGTCCAGGAGAAGAGTCTTTTCTACTGTGGCTCCTGCCCTTTGAAACATATGACCCTCTGAGGAGAGATCTGCTCCCACTCTCCTGACCTTCTGTAAGGTCCTGAAGACCTGGCTTTCTCAGTTGGACTGGGGGCCCAGTGGGAACAACATTATCTTTCATAATGGCATTGTCAGAATCCAATTATACTTCATCTCCAGTTATCAGTTATAGAAAACCCCATTTCTGCCCTCTCTGGATTCTGTCATAAAGAAAGAGAGGGGGGTGAACAAAGGGGCTTTATGGCCCTCACTTCCTTCGGTACAACTTGAAAGGGTTTGAATGTGGATAGCACCAAAAGGCCTTATCATAACAAAGGAGGCTATTTACCTTTCATGTAGTTTATCTGAAGTCTCCCTCCAGCCGGCAGAAAGGAAAAAAGGGGTGGGATTGTGATGCCTGAAACTGTCACTGGAAGAGGGGGGTGATTGGGTGGGACTACTGGGGAACCCCTTAAAACCTTGAATGGGAGAGCTTGAACCCCAAGTCCTGTCTAGAACGCCTGCAAACATTTTCTCTTAATAAAGGATTCCTGTTGGAAGAATTATTCCAAGAGTTCTGTCTTCTTAAGATGCAAAGTGGGGGGGGGTCCTTACATTAGACAGGGCTTGCAAAATTAATCCACCTGGAAGGGAGACCCTTGCCGGGGGATTTTGCAAAAAAATACCATGTCAGACAATGGAGCAAGAAAGGGGGGAAACTCCCTGGAAAGAGAGCTGCTGACCCAATTGGAACCTTGCCAGATGTTGGAATCCGAGAGGTCAGATTCCTCAGGAGAAGTGGTGGAGACACGGGACCACAAGCCTTGCTGGTCAATGGGCGTTCGAAAGAAAAGTGAGTGGGGAAAGGAATCAAGAAAGGTGACCCTGAGACGGGGGACCAAGCAACCAGAATGGAAGCAGGAGATGGAGAAATCCCTGCATGCAAGTGAAGAGGGAGAAACCTAGGCACCGTACTCAGATGGGATCCTAGAGAAAGCTATTGACCTGATGAAGAGAACTCTCAGCTCCCTAAGAGAGGAGAATCCTGAGCCCTACAGCCGCCCCAGCTCCCGGAGCCGCAAAGGGAGAGACACCGAGGGGGATGTGGAACCTGCAACCCCAGGGACATCTACTGATCCAGTAGTCCCCACCCCCTTCCGAACCACAGATGGTGATCTGGACGGAAGACACTACCACCAACAACAGAGGCATCGATCCATTCCAAGACGTCCGCCGTTGGAGGTGAAATTCAAAGGGGAGCCAACACGCTTGGGGTTTTTCCTAACCCAAGTCCTCAGCTACATGGAGGAATACGGGCAGCGACAAAGCCCGCATCCGAATCATGCAATCTGCCCTGGATGGACCGGCTGCAGATTGGGTGGTGAACTTGTATGACTCCAATGCCCCAGAACTCAGTAACTTCAACTGTTTCATGTCCTCTCTGAGAAGACAATTTGAAGACCCCCCTGGCTGATCACAAAGCCAGGGAAAGGATAAAAACAATGAGGCAAGGCAAACGCCCGGTGGCTGAATATACACAAGAATTCCGGGCCATTGCCAGCAAACTGAATTGGCCAGAAGAAATCCTCCTTAGCCATTTCAAAGACGGACTAAATTATGATCTATATGACACTTGCCAGCCCCGAGGGGACCCATTACAACTTGAGGAATGGTATGTCTTGGCAGAGGAAGCAGAGATCGACATATTGAAGAGACACCGTCTGAGCTGACACACGAACCTGTGAAATCATCGGCTACAGCCAAGAAGCAAATGGGGTGTTTCAAGTGCGGAAGAGAAGGGCATTGAGCTGTAGAATGCCGCTTCAAAGCCCCCCAGCACAACCCAGACAGATCCCCAATCAACAAATCCGGAAAGTCTTCAGCTAAGCCAAAAGAAACTGCCATGAGAATGATGGAAATTGCGGAACCCCCCACTTCTGCTCACCAAGGGGAAAGAACTCCAGCCTACAACATAGGGCTGGTGGATGCCTCAGATGACAGCTCGGAGAGTGAACCCCTGGTAAGTGGACACATCACACCCATCCTCAAGACAGTGACTATATTAATTCCCCCCATGTCCGAAGCTGTGAAGGTGAAAGCCTTAATAGACTCTGGCTACACCCGCTGCCTCATTAGCCCAACACTAGTGGGGAATCTGGGCATCCCATCGAGGAGACTGGAACAACCAATCTCATTTGGCCAGTTAGATGGATCCATAGCAGGGGGGGGTGCCAGCTACCCTAGCCACTCTACCAATACACCTCTCCCTGGGCAAACATGAGGAGGACATAAAGTTTGTGGTGACCCCAGGCATGGAATGCCCAATGATCCTAGGGATGGAATGGTTAAAAAAATGGAACCCCTGGGTAAATTGGAGGACGACAGAAATCAAATTCCCGAAGGGGGACCCTATGGACTTAAAACCCCAAGGGAGGCTACCAGAATCAAGAATAGAAAAAGCATCCATAGGAGAGGAAAAAAGATTAACAGAAATACCAGAGGAATATAGAGACCTTGCTGAAGTTTTCAGTGAGGAGAGGGCGAATGAGCTCCCCCCCCACCGACCCACAGACTGTACCATTGAATTCAAGCCTGGGGCAAAACTCCCGAAGCCCAGATTATACTCCATGAGCCCAAAGGAGAAGGAGGAAATGGAAAGATTCATTAACAAAAACCTAGAGAGAGGTTTCATTGAGCCAGCCAAGTCTAAAGTGGCTGCCCCGGTCCTTTTTAGAGAAAAGAAGGATGGCTCTTTACGTTTATGCGTGGATTATAGGGCCCTGAATACAATCAGTGAAAGCAACCTATACCCTCTACCCCTCATGAAAGACATGCTGTCACACCTATCGAAAGGGAAAATTTTTTTCTAAACTTGACCTAAGGGAAGCTTACTATTGCGTGAGAATTAAGGAAGGGGACGAATGGAAGACCGCATTTAACTGTCCCATGGGGTGCTATCAATTCAAAGTCTTGCCATTTGGATTACAAGGGGGCCCTGCAGTCTTTATGCAATTAATCAATGACGTTCTAAGGGACACCTGTTTAAGGGGGTCCTTGTTTACTTGGACGACATTCTTATCTTCACCGAAACAAAAGAGGAACAGGTCAACCTTGTCAGAGCGGTTTTAAAGAAGCTGCGAGCCGCCCACCTATATGCCAAACTTTCAAAATGCGAGTTCCACCAGGAAAAGATAGACTACCTAGGTTATCGCATATCCCCTCAGAGCATTGAAATGGACCCAGAGAAGATCAAAGCAGATTGGGCACCACCCTGCACAAGAAAGCAACTACAAAGTTTCCTGGGCTTTGCAAACTTTTACCGCCAATTCATCCCCTCATTTGCCCAGATAGCCTTGCCCCTCACTACCGCCAATTCATCCCCTCATTTGCCCAGATAGCCTTGCCCCTCACTAACTTACTAAAAACGAAGGGAGCATCCTCAATAAAACCTAGCCAGCCACTAACATGGACAATGGAGTGCCAAGCAGCACTTGAGAGACTAAAGAGACTTTTTTCTGCCAAACCAGTACTAAGACATGGACAAGCCCTTCGTAATATAGGCAGATGCAAGTGATGTGGCAGTGGGGGCTGTTCTATTACAAGAAAATGATGATGGAGTATTGAAACCCTGTGCATATACATCCAAGAAACTCACAGAAACAGAACAGCACTGGCCCGTATGGGAGAAGGAGGCTTATGGGATACGTTGGGCATTACTCACGTGGCGACAGTTCCTGGAAGGCAACAAAATCCCCTTCCAGGTGTGGACTGATCACAAAAATTTGGAAGCCCTGAAAACGTCCAGGAAACTCAATCCCAAACAAGCCCGCTGGCCCCAGCATTTTCACCAGTTCCAATTTAAGCTCAAACATTTACCAGGAAGAAAGAACTTTCTTTCTCGCATGCCTCAATATAACAGCGCACGAACCACAGACTCTAGACCAATAATGGCAGAGTCACAACTGGCAGCACCAGTAACCACAAGAACCCAAGCCAAATTAAAATCACAACTGGACAGCCAAACTGGAATTGAATTCAGAAAAAGTTTGGAAACAGATGAATGGTTCCAGAAAAACAAAAATGTGTGCACAATGAGAGACGGGTTGCCTTGGGTAGAGGAAAAGTTATATATACCAACAACTCAAAGAGTCACTTTCATGCAGCTTTGCCATGACACAAAATCAGCAGGGCATTTTGGATTTGCAAAAACTTTACATTTAATTAAACGGCAATTTTGGTGGCCATCCATGAAAAAGGACATAGAAAGTTATATAGCCAGTTGTCCAACATGTGCCACGGCAAAGAGGTTGCAAGGGAAATCGCCAGGACTATTGCCAACAGTGGCAAGTCCCTCAGCCCCCTGGAGAGAAATAGCCATGGATTTTATAGTGGAATTGCCAGAAAGCAATGGGAATACTGTGGTCTGGACAGTCACGGACTTGTTTTCCAAACATGTGCACTTTATCCCTTGCCAAAAGATTCCCACTGCAAAGGCCTTAGCAAAACTTTTCATCCAGCACATTTACAGATTGCACGGGGCACCACAACGCTTCATCTCTGATAGGGGAGTGGGGTTAATTCATTTGCCCAGATAGCCTGATAATTGGATTCTGACATTCTTCTTGCAGTTGATTCAAAATTTAAACTGCTTAAAAATGTTTGGCTGTCTACAAGCATGTGTCTAGAAAGTAAAAACTACATTGCTAAGGAGGTGATCCCTTTAGGAAAAATTAAGAAACAGTGTTATAGTTTGGTATATTTCAAGGGAAGAAACAATTATCTCATTTAAAAAGGGATAGGCAACTAATCTGATATAATTAACTATTGCATTGTTTAATTATGAAATTTGCAGACAAAATAAGCTTGTAACTCACCACCCTAATTCACTCATTAAAGGAATATTATATCCTATTCCTCACCAACTATATGAAGAAAACATTTAAGATAACTTTATTTCAATCATTCTCTTAAAATTTATGTAATTATGGTATCATTATTGCTTTCATCATTACACCAACAAAAAGGGAATGCCCCACAACATGGCTGCAACCAAGGCTTCCAAACAATATTGTATACATTAAGTTGTTGGGTGACAGGTGTGAGAGTATTATGATGTTTGGCCACTACTGTTGCCATTTGACTTATGACCATGTTAAACAGTGGTTCAGAAGCTGGGGACAAGGGGTTGGTTTCTGAAAGATCATGTGAAAGATCAAAAAGCAAAGGAGGGTTATGATGGGTTACTTCATCACTGAAACATTGACACATTTTAATTCCATAACAGGCTCCAGCCGCCTGGGGTTGAAAGTTTGGGGTTGAATTTTATTTCATTCGTTCATTCATTCATTCATCCATTCAGCATTCATTCACTGAACCCAAGGCTTAGAGAAGCAGGACAGGTAGTAGATGACAGATACCATTCTATACCCCAGTTCCATTATCTAAGCACTTCCTACCTCCTTTTTCTCTCAAGTATTTGCTGCTTAGAGTGGCTTTCTATTTCTGAGGCTAGACTGTTATTTTTATTTCATTCTTTACCCAGAGGGTCCCATGTATTTTTCAACCATCTTGGCTATGATTTTCTGTGTGACATCAGGAAATTGGGTTGATTCAATAAACTGTAGTTCAATTAAATATGGGACAATATTTCATGTGAATTCAGCTACTGCCTTATGGTAAGGATGGTCTTGAATTCCAACAGCATTGTCAAATATATTAAAATTACAGTTAAAAACTTGCCTATGGAGTTAAACATCTTATAATTAGCTAGGATGATGGATCATTTTCAAAGTCAATCAATATACATATTTAGCAATTTTGTTGCTTTGAAGAAGAAGAATAAAAAGTTGTAGAACTGCAAAAAGGGAAAAAAGGTAATGTAGAGCTGCTCATAGCAAACAAATACTTTTGCCCTGCTTTTGGAAGGTATAATAACAAAACTGATTTCTGTCTTACAGACAAATTAACTAATTATATATGAGGCATAAAAATACATCTGGAATCCTGTTACACATTCTCATGGCTGCTAGATTGGTGTATGCTCAAAACTGGAGGAATAAAGGAATTCCAATAGAAGAAGAGATTATATATAAAATTTTATCATATGCTGAAATGGATAGGCTCACAATGGAAATGAAGAATAAGACAGAATCAGACTATTCTGAGATCTGGGACAAATTTTATCATTGGTGTGAATCAAGGAGAACTGCTCGGGTTTTAAATTAGCGTTAAGATAGAATTATATATAACTGTAAGGACCCACCCCACTTTGCATCTTAAGAAGACAGAACTCTTGGAATAATTCTTCCAACAGGAATCCTTTATTAAGAAGAAGTGTTGCAGGCATGCTAGACAGGACTTGGGGTCCAAGCCCTCCCATTCAAGGTTCCCCAGTAGTCCCACCCAATCAACCCCCCTTCCAGTGATAGTTTCAGGTATCACAATTCCACCCCCTTTTTTCTTTCTTCCATCTGGATGGAGACTTCAGATAAACTACATGAAAGGCAAATAACCTTCTTTGTTATGGTAAGGTTCTTTGGTGCTAACGCTTTGAGGTTACAATAAATACACATTCAGCATTCAGCTCCTTAGAAGTATACTGAAGGAAGTGAGGGCCATAAAGCCCCTTTGTTCTCCCCCTTCTCTCCCTCTTATGGCAGAATCCAGAGAAGGCAGAATTGGGAGTTTCTATATTTGATAATTAAAGATGAAATATAATTGGATTCTGACAATAACTGTATATATAACTGTATTGTAGAAGAATATGTTTATATAGAGATCAAGAATTATGTATTAATTATATGTATCAACAGGAACAAATTGTTAGGAATATTTATTTTGGAATGTCACGTTATGTCCATCTTTGTTTTTAACTGTATTATAAATAAAAAACTTTTAAATAAAAAAAAATACATCTGGAATCCATTTTGCATTCTGAATTTGGTGGTTTGTTTGCAGAGCACATCTTCCAACAAAAATGATAGCCAAGCAATTTAAAAAAAAACTTTAAAAAGTTTTTTTAAAGGAAACTAAGTCAAACCTTACTGATTTTTTTTTTTTTTTTGCGCAGAACCACAAAGTAACTATGTAGAATGAAAAACTCCCAAGATAATAATGGCAACCCTTGGAAGAGAAACAATATCAAGGAACAAACCTGAGCTGTCTGATCATCTCTTCACAGCTCAAGCCACATTTACTGTATGCAAGCATGAATCTAAGCATATTAAATAAAAAATCAAGCTGTACTAAATGGCACTTTCTTAAAAAGAAGATGTTTAGTTGTGTCTATAGGGGTGTACAATATAGGGGCATGCAAAATAACATCATATTGGCATTCCAAGTCAAATTGTGGCACAGAAGTTACATGGCGTGGCAAGTGCTTAAATTGAGGAAAAGGAAAGTAGAGTTTGTACTTTCCATTTCTTTCTGTCTCACACACACATTCACAGAGACACAAAAAGATATTTAACCAGAAAAGTACAGCATAAATTCAAGGGAGACAATGTATACTTATTCTCTTTCTGGTACCAATGCACTGCATGTAAATGTGACACTGCATGCTCTGAGTGTTGAACTTCTTCCTGCAGTAAAGGTTCCCATCAATTATCCTAGCAAAAAGGAACAATACAGCAAATCTGTGAAAGGGTTATCTCTGACTGATATAGCTGCCAAAAGGTTCAAGGCAAAGTCTAAGAGATGTGTTTGTTGAAAATTACAAGGACTATAAGGGGCAGAGAAAGGGAATGCAAAAACCATTAATGCCAGTATTAGCATTTATTTATTTGAATCAGGTTCTTTTTTTCCTAATAACAGTTTTCATTATTTTTCCCAGTTTCATGGATAGTGCTCATGGATTTGTTGTAATTACATAAAAGAGGACTATGAACTTGTGCAAAAACTTGATGTAAATTATAAAGCTTATAATGAATGTGATTGAGGACAATAAATAGATTAAAAATGTTGGGGGAACGCATACTCACACCTAGAATACGTGAGCTGTTATAACAGTGAAATTCTCTTTTGTTTTAGATATACCTAATTTATAGAGATGCCAAGACATGTTACTAAAGAAATGTGTGAACCAGGACTGCCTGCAAAATTCACCAGGCAGTTCATCTACGGCAGGAGGGTCCAACTCGATTTCACTGAGGGCCGCATCAGCATTGTGTTTGCCCTTAGGGGGCCATATGAATGTGGTCAGGGTGGTTGCAGCCAACTGGGTGGGGGTGGCCAGCTCAACATTGCTGCATTGGGGCACCTTGGGGGTCTGGGCATGGCTGGGGGGATCCAGGGGTCTCCAGCAGAGGAGGTTGGGTCCAGGGCGGGTGCCAGGGCCTGATCCACCAGAGGAACCTCCTTGACCCTCTCGTGCTGGATGGCAGTGCGGGCTGCGCAGGGTGGTGGGTGTCCAGCCTGGCTTTTGAGCTCCTAGGGTGCTCTTAGGAGGATGAGCTTCGATGGTGGGGGCCAAGCCCATAGGGGCCCATCGCATATCTGGCCTGTGGACTTTTTGTTTGACATGTTTGATCTAGGGTTTATATGTCCCATAGTAATGAAACATAAATTCATGAGCTGAATGCTGAACAATTCCTAGCAGTCATTCTATCTGGTTCTTGCCATCAATTATCCTTTTAGAAGAAATAAAATTTAAGTCCATTAGTTGAATTATTTCCAGTCTTGATCAGTGATATCTTGACAACAAGTTCAGATCAAAACAAAAATATAATATTACACAAATTGCTCATCTCTGAGAACAATGTTAAATAAAGAAAACGATGTATCATTAAGGGAAAAACAAAGATTTAAGTACATATAGATTATACTAACCTAATTGCTGATGACAATAATAAAGATTGCAACTTTGCATAGTTGTCTTAGTTAAAATTGAATACCTCTCAATCAGTTTTAGAACAATACGGCTGCATACCTATCTTGTGGCACTGACACCCCAGCCAAATGAGCCACTGTGGGGTAAATATCCATCAGGCTTGTGTGTTCTGCAAGAACAGTATTAGGAGTGAACTTTCCTGGCCATTTAACTATTCCAGGCACCTGGATTCCTCCTTCCCAACCTCCCTTCCCTTTCCACCTGCATCAGGAGTAGCAGTAGGAAAAAGATATTAGTTGCATGAAGTCAAAATTACAAGTGATTGATTTTATTCTACAATTTATCACGCTCGTCCGTCGTCGTCCAGAAGAACAGAATCAGGGAACGCAGGTAAGGTGCAAGTAAGGTTTATTCCTTAGCAAACAAAAAGTCAGCATTGGGAGTGGATTGCTCCCAGTGCTTCATATAACTGTGCCACGCCCCCAAACCCCACCTCCAACAGCTAACCACCATCTGCCTGACAGTCATAAAGGTCCCTTCTGTCCAGTCACACCTTTCCCCCGATTTGGCCCAGCCCTGCTGGCCCTCTATCTGGCCACCCAGGTTAGGTCCTTCTGCTGGCACCTCATTGTTCCTGCCTCCATCCTCTTTCAGGCCTCTGTGTCCCTGGCCGGCCGTCAACAGCCTTCCTCTGGCCACCGGAGGCCTCTCGCAGCTCTCAGCAACAAACAGTGGCTGGCCTCCTCACTTGGCTGCTCCATTGATGTCCGCAGGCTCCGACGGCCTCTCATAGCTTCCGGCAACCAATGGCGGCATCCTTTGAGGCTCGGCAGCTAACGGCTGCCCCCCCCACAACTTGGCAGCTCCGTCAGCGGCTGTGGGCTCCTCCAACCACTGGCAGGGCCCAGCGGCATCTGGCCGCCCCGGCGCTCAGCTGCACTGGGAGGCAGCGGGCCGTGCCCCTGACCACTGGCCAGGCCCCTCCGGCCCAGGAATGGTAGGCTGCCAAAGCAGGAATGGGAGGGGGAAGGGCCATACCTGGTGTCCTGCGGGGCTATTCCAGTGGCTGGGATAGTGCCGACAACTAGCTGGAGTCAGGGCAGTGTCTGGCGTCAGGGCGGCATTTGGCAGCTACAAGCTGTGTCCCGAGTCACCCCCCCACTGGTGAATGGCAAGCCTGTGGGGCTTGACATGCAGTCCCCTCTACCACAGCTCCTTCTGTAAGATAAAAGGATGCTGGTGAACACACGGTACTACAGCTGTCATTACCCAGCTTTCCTGGACATCTATGGTGGAACGCTCATACCAGCTGGGGAGCATGCACGTCCTCCTCCCCAACCCACAATTCCTCTGAGAGGGGGTACCCTTTCCACTGAAGAAGATATTGCAGATGTCCATGGCGGGTCCGGGAATCAAGTACTTCCTGTACTTTGTACTGTGACCCTATGACTGGCCCCGGTGCATTTGAGATGGGAGGGGTCCCGTGCACTAGCTTTAGCAGACTCCCATGAAACACAGGGTGAAGTTTCCCCAGAAATGGGGGTAACCATAACCGTATGGTCACCAGCTGGACCACCTGGATTATCTGGAACGGGCCTATATATTTGGGGCCTAGCTTCTTGCAGGGCACCTTCAGCCAGAGGTATTTTGTTGATAGGTACGCCCAGTCACCCACCTGGAAGGGCCTGTGGTCAACCCTCTTTTTGTCAGCCTGCACTTTTACCGCTGCTTTGGCATGTGTCAGGGTGTCCTTCACTTTTCCCCACAACCCTGCTACCTGTGTCATCCACGTCTGGGGGGTATGTGGTGTGTTCGTTCCCTGAGACCACTCAGGGATGGGAACAAACTCCACCCCATGCACCACCCGGAACGGGACAAACCCTGTGCTGCTGTGCACTGTGTTGTTGTACGCCACTTCAGCAAACGGTAAGAAATCCACCCAGTCCATTTGCTGGTACGTGACGTAACTGTGGAGATAATGCTCCACCATGGTGTTTACGCATTCCGCCACCCCGTTGGTGCTGGGATGGTACATGGAGCTGAGGCCCTGGGATGACCCTACCAGGTCACGCCAAAAGCGCGCTGTAAACTCCACCCCCCGATCCGAAATGACTCTTCAGGGCCCTCCATGGAGACGGTAGACATGCTGAATAAAAAGCCTAGCCAGTTGTCAGGCTGAAGGCAATCCTTTGCAGGGAACAAAGTGGGTTTGTTTGGAGAAGAGATTGATGATTGTCCAAATCACGCTGTAACCACGGCTTCCCGGCAACTCAACCATGAAGTCCATGGCGATCTCCTCCCATGGTCGGGTTGGGTCAACCACCTGCTGCAACAATCCCATCGGGTTTTGCAGTGGCACAGACGTGGCAGTCTTTTACGTACGCCTCCATGTCCGGTTTCAACCAAGGCCACCAGAATTGATGCCGCACTAGGTGCAATATCTTCAAAAACTCGAAATATCTGGCCTGCTTGGTGTCGTGGCACTGCTGGAGAACGGTGCGGTATAAGGTTTCAGGAACATATAGTTTGTCACCTTTCCAGGCCACCTCCTACCTCTGTGTTAACAGTCCTGGATGGTCACGCAGCCATGCATCATCTAACATGGCCGCCCGTAGCTCCGGGAGCGTGCCACTCGATGCCGTATTCATGCTACCCCTTGACTATAGGGGGACATGATTGCCTGCAATACCTCCTCCCTCTTACTGTGGTATTGCAGCATGCGTGACAGTGCGTCTGCGAGAAAGTTCCTGCTCCCTGGCACATATTTTAGGGTGAAGCGAAAACATCCAAAGTACTGAGCCCACCTGACATGTTTGGGTGACAGGCATCGTGGTGTTTGCAACACTTCAAGATTCTTATGGTCCGTCCATACCTTGAATGGCACTGTGGCTCCTTCCAGTAGATGCCTCCACGTTGCAAGCGCCCATCATACGGCGAACACCTCCTTTTCCCAAATAGCCCACCCCCTTTCAGTTACGGTGAACTTGCGGGACCTGTAGGCACAGGGCTGTAACGCCCCCTGGCCGTTACGTTGGAGGAGCACTGCTCCAATGGCCACGTCACTGGCATCAGCTTGCACCACAAAGGGGGCATCGGGGTTTGTGTGGAGTAACACGGGTTCTTTGGCAAAGAGGGCTTTTAGGTCCTCGAACACCCTCTGGCAGACCATGGTCCAACCCAACGGTTGGCCAGGCCATGGTTTGCTGGTCAGGTGCTTCGTCTGTAACAGCTCAGTCAAGGGATGGGCCACAGTGGCAAAGGAGGGAATAAACTGCCAGTAGAAATTGGTGAACCCCAGGAAGCTTTGCAACTGACGATGCATCCTGGGGGCCTGCCATTCCAACACTTCCTTCACCTTGTGAGGATCCATTTCCACACTGTCCCCTAAAATCCGGTATCCCAAGTAGTCCAAATTGCCCTGGTGGAATTCACATTTTGATAGTTTCACGTACAGGTTGGTGCCGAGGAGTTTCTGTAACACCTGCTGTACTAGGCAGACATGATCCTCTAGGGTGGCGGTGTAAATGAGAATGTCATTGAGATAAACCAGGACCCAGCGGTAGAGGTGCTCATGCAACACTTGATTGATCAATTGCATGAACACTGCTGAGGCTCCTTGTAGACTGAAAGGTATTACTTGGAACTGGAAACTGCCGAGTGGACAGTTGAATGCTGTCTTCCACTCGTCTCCATGCCGTATTCATACTCTGTAGTACGCCTCCCGAAGATCTAGTTTGGTGAACATCCGTCCCTTGCCCAACTGGGCCAGCAGATCCTTCATAAGCAGGAGGGAGTACAGGTGTTCAACACAGACTGCATTGAGGCCCCAGAAATCTACACACAAGCGAAGTGATCCATCCTTTTTTTCCTTAAATAGGACTGGGGCAGTGATCCGGGAATGGGCTGGTTGGATAAACCCCCTTGCCAGATTCTGATCGATATACCACCGTAATTCCTCGAGTTTCTTGGGCGCCATGGCATACATCCAGGGCTTCGGTAGTTTGGCCCCCGGTATGAGCTGAATTGCATAAGCCATCAAATGGTGGGGTGGTAACTGGTTACACTCCCTCTCGCTAAACACGTCGGCCAGGTCACTATACACAGCTGGGAAAGGGTCCTCCCCCCCTCTCCTTGTAACTGGACTGCAGCCGCACACCCCAGGACTTGCTTCTTGGGGCTCGGGCCAGGCGGTTGAGGTCCAACCCCAAGGAGTAACCTATGGTAACCACCCTCCCAGGGCCCCACTTATGCAACCAGGCCAGGCCCATCTGTCATGGATGGAGCAACAATAAAGTAGAGGACCTCCCAATGCACCCCTAGGTCCAGGCAGACCGGTTCCGTGACATGGGTGACTGGCCCCCCCAACAGAGACCTGTCCACTTGCTCAAAGTGGATAGGGTGGGCCAACCATTGCAGCCTGATGCCACTCTCTATTGCTACTGCTCTGCTTATTAAACACTGAGTACACCTGGTGTCTATAAAGGCTCAACATTCCCTCCGCATCCTGGTCTGTGGACTGGTTAATGTTATAGGTAGAATAAAGGCGCTTATTGGCTCAGTCACCATCGAGTCGTCCACTGCATTGTCCTCATTGTCATCAGCAGCCAGACGATACCTTGCCACTGCTGTGGTGTCGTCGTCCATCGGAGGCACTCATTGGAACGCCAGGGTCGCCAGCTATTTTGCTGCTCTTGACTTCTCTGGGCCTTTTTTCGGCATTGGGTAGTCCCTCTGGTTACCCTGGGGCTCCGTGGACTAGGGGCTGGACATTCAGCCTGGTTGGTTACACTGGAAGCAGCGGAAGGAGAGCCTGCCAGGAGGGCCAGGGGGCCTTGGCAAGTCAGCCGGCTGGCCCTATCCACCCTCCCATGGCCTCCCCGGAGGCCATTGCAACGACCGGTGTCCCCTCCCCTTGTATTGAATTCCCTGAGCCCTGTATCCAGGTCCACCACCGCTTTGAACCATTCCCGAAGCCAGTTTGGCACACCTCTGTAGATGCAGGCCTGGCGTAGCCCTTGGTCGAGGCCTGCCTGGAAATGATGGACCAACAACCGTTCCGGCTAAGAAGAGCACAGCTGCCTCGCCAACCTCCGGAAGTCCCGGACATACTCAGCCAAGGGCCGACCTCGCTGCTTCAGCGACAGAACTTCTGCTTCAGCCCACTGGAGACATGACGTGTCCTCAAACCGAGCATGCAGAGCTTCCAGAAACAGGCCCGCATCGCCCAACTCCCAGGCATGGTTGCTGTACAGGTTGGCAGCCAATGCCGCTGCCTCCCCCTGCAGCCCTGCTGTGACTGCCACCACCATAGCCCATTGGGATGAGTACAGACGGGCATAGCGGTCTAGGTGGCTGATCACGTGGCTCAGGAACATGGCTAATTGGTCAGGATTCCCATCAAATGAAATGGGTATGGGTGGTGGACCCCATACATTTCCCGGACCCCAAGGGGCCACAGGTGGAACCACACCCCTGGCTACATCAGCAGGGGTTGGCAAGCTTTGTGATTCAAGGCTGGGGCCATGTGGTCCTGGTGTTCTGCCCGGAGATGCTCCCCAAGCGTCACCCCCTGACCCACCTGGCCATGCTGGTTGGGGCTGTGTAGCCGTCGCACCGGGCACAGAGCCTCCGGCTAGTGGAGCACTCATGGGTGATGGTAGCCAAAGCCTCAGGTTGCTCAGCCGGAAACGGGATGACTCAGTGCGCCCTGAGGATCCGTCCACCCGTTGCCACAAAGAGGCTCCTTGGTACTCTGCCTCGCCAAACCGGTCACGAAGCATGTCCATTGTATACTGACCAGGGGTGGTTGAGTAACTCCACTCCTCCTCCTTGTCCCCTGTGACGTGCCTCTCCCTCCATTCCATGAGGGAAGGCCGGGCACTTGGTATGCGTGTCCGTCCGGCATCCATGTTAGCCAAATCAGGACTCTGCCACCACTCCCCCATAACTGTTGGGGCTGTGGCTTCCTGGGCCTCACCCAAAGGGACCATGGACCGCATCACCTTTGGCCTGACCGCCGGCTGCGCCTTTTGGGCCTCTGTGGCAGGTATAAGGCTTGTTGCTCCGGCGGGAGCTGCCTCCTCTATCTCCTGAGGAGCCTTCTGTTTGCCCTCCGCCATTCCCTCAGAGCAAGGGTAAAGGCAAGGAGTAGCAAACATTGGGAGTGCTGACTTACTATCCCGCCCATCTGTCGTCGTCCAGAAGAACAGAATCAAGGAACGCAGGTACGAGGTGCAAGTAAGGTTTATTCCTTAGCAAACAAAAAGTCAGCACTGGAAGTGGATTGCTCCCAGTGCTTCATATAACTGCGTCACGCCCCAAAACCCCACCCCCAACAGCTAACCACCATCTGCCCGACAGTCATAAAGGTCCCTTCTGTCCGGTCACGTCTTTCCCCTGATTCAGCCCCGCCCTGCTGTCCCTCTGTCTGGCCGCCCAGGGTAGGTCCTTCCTCATTGTTCCTGCTTCCAGCCTCTTTCAGGCCTCCACATTCCTGGCCAGCCATCAACAGCCTTCCTCCAGCCACTGGAGGCCTCCCATGGCTCTCAGCAACAAACAGCGGCTGGCCTCCTCGCTTGGCTGCTCCGTTGACGTCCACAGGCTCTGATGGCCTCTCACGGCTTCCGGCAACCAATGGCAGCGTCCTTTGAGGCTCGGCGGCTAATGGCTGCCCCCCCACAACTCGGCAGCTCCATCAGCGGCGGTGGGCTCCTCCAACCACCAGCAGGGCCCAGCGGCACCCAGCCGCCCCTGGCGCTCGGCTGTGCTGGCAGGTGGCGGGCTGCACCACCCCAACCAGCAGCCAGGCCCCTCCAGCCCAGGAACGGTAGGCCACCGAAGCGGGAACGGAGGGGGGGAAAGGGCCATACTTGGTGTCCTGCTGGACTATTCCGGCGGCTGGGATGGTGCCGACGACCAGCTGGAGTCAGGGCAGCATCTGGTGTCAGGGCAGCGTTCCGCAGCTGCAAGCTGTGTCCCAAGTCACCCCCCCCCACCGGTGAATGGCAAGCCCCGTGGGGCTTGACACAATTCACCTGTTTTATTTAGACAAAAATAAAATGTAGTAGTGGGAAGGCTATGATCGTTGATTAACAATTCACCATTTTGATAGATCACTCTTTCTTCATTTCATTTCTATGTTTTTTTCTCTGTGGGTTGCTGAGAGGCAACTAGGATTATGGCAGGTTATAAGTTTAATAAGAAAATATTCCATGTATTGTACAGTACATAAAATCATTAACAAAAAAAATAAGTAAAAAAAAAAATCTCCACCAATGAACCTAAATATTTTAAAGGCTTGGGAAAATTAGATTTTAAAGATCTTAAAAGACCTGGAAATAAAACAAGATCTGCTATGTGACCAAAAGTGATCAAACCATGGTTGCTCCTAAGAGTGTAACAGTTATGGTCCACAAGTCACAGAAGCGGCTCTAAAACATTGGCAGCAGTAATAAATCAGTGTGCAGCAATGTGAAGGCAAGTCACACAAAGCTGCAAGGAAGTGCCAACACCTGCATTTGTGGATTCAGTTAACTGCTACCCTCACACCTGGCAAAATACTTCAATGAAAATACTAGAAAATATTAAAAAATACTTCAATAAAAATACTAGAAGCCGTAGTTGGCTGAGGCAGGTATTTTGCTTATAACATATGCCACAGATCAGAGGTGGGCAACTATGACAACCTGTGGACTTCAACTCCCTGAATTCCTGAGCCAGCCATGTTCAGGTCACTTCCAGGTTTGGTGGGTGGGGGGGGGGAGAAGACACTAAGGGACATTAAGCAGAGAAGTAATAGCACTACCAGCTGCACCGGGCATAGTGGAATTTTCAGGAAGAAACTTGTCTAAGGCTTCTTCAATAATGTTTTAGGGAAGGTCATCTTTCACATAGTGCAAGGACCCACCCCACCTTGCATCTTAAGAAGACAGAACTCTTGGAATAATTCTTCCAACAGGCATCCTTTATTAAGAGAAAATGGTTGCAGGCATTTTAGACAGGATTTGGGGTCCAAGGTCTCCCATTCAAGGTTTTAAGGGGTTCCCCAGTAGCGCCACCCAATCACCCCCCTCTTCCAGCGACAGTCTCAGGCATTACACTCCCACCCACTTTTCCTTACCGCCGGCTGGATAGAGACTTCAAAGAAAACTACATGAAAGGTAATAGACCCATTCTTATGGTTAGTTCTTTTGGCGATACACACATCCATTTCCTTTGAAGTGTACCGAGGGAAGTGAGGGCCATAAAGCCCCTTTGTTCACCCCCTTCCCTTCATCGTATGACAGAATCCACAGAAGGCAGAAATGGGGTTTTTTATAATTGATAACTAGAGATGAAATATAATTGGATTCTGACACATAGCCCAGTCTCAACATATGAAAATCCTTAAAAGGTGAAATCAGCATGCTAAAAATGGTCAGGATGCCAGTAAAAACAGTACACTGTTGCCATAATAATTGGTTACTAGAACCCCTGTCCATACGTTTGGAAACTCACATTTCCATACTTTCCAAAGTTAGCCCATATACAAGGCATGACAATGATCTAAGTGCATGGATAACAGAAGCAAAACTTTCATACCTTTAAGTCTACCATTCCAACCACCAACCTGGATATTCCCTTCCCTAAATTTCAAAGATCCTCCATTATCAGAAGCAAAATAAATAAAAGTGTTATTCCTTAATCCGACTCTGTCAACAGCAGCCAGAATTCTTCCTAAATAATGAGAATAAGCCCAACACTTCATTTAAAATGAAAGAAAACACTGCCTTTATATAACTATAGTCTATGTTGTCAGATGTTGAAATGTACTGTCAGAATAAAATATTACATGTATATAGGAAAATATGGATGTAAAATTAACATATGTAATATATAAAAATTATAAAACGTGTAAGTGTAACTATAATGTGATACACATAAAAACACTCACACAGAGGATGCACAAATGTACTGTAACTTCACAAGACCATTACTCTACCTTTTTCCTGCCACCAAATTATCTCAAGATTATACAAGAGACATTGTTGTACTGTATCTGTCAATTGAAAATTTGGATGTGGATGAAAAAAGAGCATGTTTAAGCTCTAGCAATGGGAACTACTGATGGGTAATGGTAAGCTTTTATTTCCAAGGGTCTGGAATCAGTTGCCAAATGAAATATTTCCTTCAACTAAAAGATGGTGGATGGTGAAGAAGTTACTGTATGCTGTATATTCTAGATAACTACGAGGGAAAAGAATTTCCAGCTTTTTGATCCATACAGAATAAATCAGTGTTTTTCAAGCTTGGAACTTTAAGATAAATGGATTTCAACCTTCAGAATTGGGGAATGCCAGCAAGTCATCCACACTAGGTGGCTATGGTGTGGATATAGGTAGGAGGGCCTTTAAACATTAAACAATGTTGCTTACCTACCATCCAATCCATCTCTTCTACATTATCTCCATATAAACCATGCTGGCTTTTCCCATGAAACATATTTGTGGTGAAGCAGGGTGTATGGATGTGGAAGAAGGAAACAAAGAGCAGGAATGGTCTTTCTTTGTTTCTGAAAAATAAATATAAGAAACTTCATTCCACCCAAAATAGCAGAAATATCCATGAACCAATAAGACACATAGTTGAAAATACCTAACTTATCTTAGCAGATACCTAAACTTTTCTGCTCCTCTATTGTAGTATAATCACCAAAAGAGTGAACAATAAATCTTAACAACTCTCTCATCAGTTTCTTTGATCATTACAATCAAGCTACTTCATCTCTATCTATTATTGAATTTTACAATGTAAAAATAATAATATGTTTAGTAAGACTCAGCCAAGCTTTGATAAAACTTTGTAGGCAGCACTCACTGAAGCTGTTTTGCAAAGCCCATTTGTTTCTAATAATGAAGGAAAGTAACTGTGTTACTTTGTTTTGGACATCTTTAAAGGCCCTCCCACCAACATCCAGACCATGGTCACCCAGTCTGGATGACCCTCTAACATGTGTAAAAAAGATTTCCAGTTTGAAAGTCCGAGTATGTCTCTGCTAGAGTTATCCAGCCTGAGAGACACATTTGTCTCTGCTGACAGGGAGATTGTCTTGAGTATTGTCCACTACATCAGGGCTTTTCAATCTTTTCACTGACTGTACCACTTTTATGATATGGCAATATTCGAGTACCACTAGCAAAGTGTCAAAAACTTGGTGACAAAAAAAAAAAAATCTGTTCAAAGTTGCAATTGCACTGAAATGTCTTATGACCATTTTTCACACTTATGGCCATTGCAGCATGCCCAGGGTCATGTGATTTATATTTGGATGCTTGCCAACTGATTCATATTTATGATGGTCACAGTATCCCAGGGTCATGCGATCCCCTTTGGAAACCTTTTGACAAGCAAAGTCAGTGGCAGGGCTGCTGGTGGCCAAGTGCTAAGGCGGGACTTCCTTCCCTCCCTGCCTGCCTCTCTCTTTCTCATGCCCATCTCCTTCTGAAGGAAGAATTTAAACTCCTACCCATATTTTCCCTTTTCCATATATTCATCAAACAAGGAAAAGCCTCCAGAGACAGAAAAAACATGACACTGAGGAAACTAGCTTAAAAACGCGCATTCCCCTTTAAGAATTAGCTACTGGCTAGAAAGGAAAGTTAAGGAGCTGGCAACTGGCACTTAAGGAAGAAAAAAAATGTAGTAAGTATTGGCTGCTGGCTAAGGCAGCCTCCCCAAATGGCTCCATTCATAAGTAAAGGAATGCTACAGGCAAAATCCATTCAGAAGAAAAATACTTCAAAATCCCTTGCAGCAAAACTTACAGCTGACAATAGCAGAGCAATAGAAGCTAACACAAGACATCGGCCATCAGCCAAATAGAAATTGCCAAACATTCCTTAAGTACACAAAGCCCACATTGCACAAATCCCAGAACATTAAAGTCACAAAAGCACATAAGAATCCTTCCACTCTCCATCTCCCTCCCTCCATGCCTCGCCTCCAGCAATGCTGCCTTTCTTCATTGTTGTCTTTCTTCATTCCTCGTGGAGAGCAACCCCTCCCCCACTGCATTTCTTGCCTGTTGTTGCTGCCAGCACAGATGGCTGCCACAGAAGTTGTAGATCGGCTCATGGCCGTCCTGCTTGATCTCCTCTCCTCTCCTTTCCCCCCACCCTCCTCCTTCTTTCCCTTTGGTGCAACTAGAGCTGACTCCACCTGCTCCCAAGGCTGTTTCTTTTTCTCTCTCTCTCTCTCTCCCACCTAAACTGCCTCCTTTTATAGCCTCTCCCGTCTCTGCCCCCTCCTCCTTTCTCATCTGGGTGAGCCGGAAGTAAGCCTGGGGTCTTTGCCTTGCCCCAGCCACTCTGCAGCTCCAGAAGCCTCTCTCATAGTAAGTCCTGCGCTGTGCTGGCTCGTTCCCTCCCCCACTACACTTGGCTGGGCAGGGCTGTGTAACACCTGCCACATGCTAATGTACCACAGGTGGCACATGTACCACTGGTTGAAAAGCCCTGCACTACATATACTCAAATGATGGCCAGTGGTGGCATATTAGATACACCAACTCAAAGCTTTCTTGATTACAAAAGAACCAATTAGATCAGTATTCCCTTGGCATACATGTTGAGATCTTCCAAATTATGAGGATTCAGTGCCAATCAAGGGCAAAATGTTGACAGCAGTTGCTTCCACCAACCATTGGCAAGAGATGGGACAGATCAGCAGCACTGAAAAACTTCTGTAGCACCACTTTGCTGTTCCTTTTCCTTATTGGCCTCTCCATCAGGAAGAAGTAAGTGGGCTAAGAAACATTTTCAGGAAGCAGTGCGGAACTATTGCCCAAAATGAGCAAAGGCAGGCACTCAAGATCTTCCAGTCTGACTATTTCAACAATCATTGAAAGCAATCCAGCAGTGTTGTCAACATTGGTTAAGGTTACCTTTTATCTTTTTCACCTTGCCAGAAAAGTGAAGCAGTCACTTTCATGGCCACTTAATTGAATTATTAAGTATTATCATTCCTCATGCAAGATGTATGTGATCAACATTGGAAACATAGACAGCTTGGCTTAAATACTAGTATCAAGGTATATATGTTTGCAGCAGTGCATTCATGCTCAATCAGGGAAGTTGGTTTAATGCCAATTTAACATGTTACCCCACCTGTTCCCTCCTTAGACACAACCTGCATTGTTCTGGATCATATAGATCTATGTAACCTCGTATAGCTCTATGTAACCCTAACTAGAGAGCATGTATTAGTATGTTAGAATATCTGGCAGTTATTGGGTTAAGTGCTGGTTTTGTTGATGGGTCAGTTGGAGGAATTTTTAAAGGGCATTGGGAGACTTCCTGGACACAGCCACATGGGAATGCCTTTGTTCATCCAGCCTCATGGCCCCTAGCCACATGGCTTGGAGATCTTAGGCTTATGCCAACATGTGATGCCTATGCAGAAGAAGAGGGGAAAATCCATTATCAATTTACCTGTGGAAATGAACAGAGAGATGTAATATACAGAAGCAACATTGTAAAAGCAAGTATTCCTCTGAATAAACATTTATCTGTTTTATAATTATTTCTATTGAGTTGTCTATCTGCCTTAGATTGAACATAGAAGCAAGTTGTTCTGTCTGAGCAGAATAGTAAATTGATAGGATTAATTCTTCTCTGATCTCCTGCAACAGTTTGAAAGAAGAAAGGAAAATCATAAGTCTGGCAAGGATTCATTACTAGTCAAACTCTGCATGCTAGCCAATGTTTTAAAGTAAAGATTATAAAGTGCTTTGTGTCTTGTTTGGATGCTTCTGCTAAGTCTGTCTTAGGATCTGTTTACAAGCCAACGTTTAAGTCAAAGAGATATTGTGCTGTCTATCTCAGGAAAAGTTTAGCCTTCTTCAGCCACTTTCAAAACAGTTGTTAATGCATTTGCATGTATCTCCATTCAAGAGAAGAAAGCAGTTGTTTATTTCTATAGCTCTACTCTTTCTGTGGCTTTTCACATTTGAAAGGATCAAAGCAATTGTGAGCAGCAACCGCCCTTCCCCCTTTCCTTTGCTGGCAATACATCTTGAGGCAATGAGGGGATGGTTTCACAGGATTGTCTGTGAACTCAACTCAGTATCCTTGCTCAAATAGTTTGCTATCAGGAACATTGCTTTCTTGAACTCTGTGGGCAGCTAATTTGCCAAAGGAGATGTTATTCGGTTGCAAGAAATCTTTCTATTACAAGTAATAGAACCATTTGATACCTTAGCAACCAGGCCAAATTCCTCGTCACTAAGGAAAGCAATTAAGCAATTAAGCTCCTCTCACAGACACAGCACTGGTGGAAAAGCTAAACTCCCCCCTCCCTTTGGAATGCTTGGAATTTCAGCCAATATCAATGGAATAAGAAGGCATCTGGTTTCAGAGGCAGAACCAACCCCAATAGCAATGCAGTAGCACCCCCTGGTGGCCAATCTGCACATGACACCCTGTTAAATTTGAATTTGATTATGTTGGATTACAACAACTTGATAATTAATTTAGCACATAGCAGGCTTATACCAAGCCAAGCTAAGAGCACCCCCCTAGAGGGGAAGAAGGTACTTCACTGCACGCATCACTAACTATGCAGAGTGAATCTGTTAGTTAAAGTGCAAGCTACTTAAATTTATCCCACGCTACCAACACCCCTTAAAGGGCACAGAGTGAACTTCACCAAAGTATTCACTCACTCAAGCTGAAGACCAAGTTGTTCCAGTTTGAGGGAAATTAAGGAGAAAGAAAGCAGAGCCAATTGTCCTTGCTTATTATCACAAGCTGATGACCAAGGGTTCCAGCCTGCAACTTAATGGCCAGGTGGGAGTTTTGTTAGCTTTACATTCTCTCAGTGGCCACTAGCAGTAACGTGGTAATAGGAAGAATTTGGCTGGCCTTTCTTCAGATGCCCCCTAGTGGTTAAAGGAGGAACTACATGCAAGCCTTTAATCACTCCCAGAGGCAGCCCTCTAGTGGAAAAAGGGTGAACCTCAAAGGAAGAGCAGCCTGGTAGCCGACACGCAGCAAGTGACTCCTAGTGGTGAAGGGGTGAATTGTGCTGAAGTACCCACAAATGCAGGAGAACGCACCCAGTGGCACCTCCACCCACAGACAGCACCTCTAAAGCTGATCTGAAAGTAGCGACCCCTAGTGGTCAAAGAGAGAAGTTCTTCAAATTCACTTCAAAATAGCTGGGAAGAACACTGAACCTACCCTAGCCAGTGTCCCACTGGTCTAGCAGAAGGGGTTCAACCAACCAGCCTAGTTGAGACACCCCAACCAGCCGGCCAAGGAGAAATGCTGCAAACAGCCAACCTTGACCTGCACACAGAGGCTGAAGCTCAAGCCTCAAAAAGGCCAAAGACGTCTCAGAGCCATTATGACCTGAGGCAACAAAGAAAGCCTACTGAAGTCATGCAGTCGAACCTGTTGGAGAAATGGGACACCATGTATAAGCGCCATGAAAGATGTTGGGAAAGATGGCACAAACTCTACCAAGAGCACAAGGAGGAACTCTCCCCTGAACGTGCGCAAGCAGTGGAAGGAGATAAGGAAGACGCCTTCGCGCAATGGATGGATTCCGAATGGCAACTCATAGACATTCAGACGCAATTAGGAGACTCAAGAGTCGATAGCGAGATGCAAAGCCTCAAACTGTTAAACAAGGAACGTGAGAAGCTCCTAGAGAGTCCACAATGCCCTCCAGAGCGTGAGCCTCACCTGAGAGACAAACCGGTCAAGAGGGCCGAGTCTGAAGTTTCCCGACATTCACATGCACCGTCCCAATGGTCGCATGCAGCTCCATCCCATGTATCTGAAAAGGCCTCATCTTTTTGCCATGTATCCAAGGCACATTCCAGCGTGTCCCAACAATTGCATGTCACAGGTGTCTCCCACCATTCAAAGGCATCTTCTCACTATAGCCAAGCATCTCAAGCCTCAAGAGCAGAGAGCATTGCTGCCCAACTCGCACAAGCATGAGTCAATACCTCAAGGGTGAAGCTGCTGCAGAAACTGCAGCAGTAGAAAAACAGCAAAGGGAGGAACTGGTCAAGACAGAGACTGCAGCAGCCCGTCACATGGAAGAGGCATGGCATCAGCAAAGGGAAGACATGGTCAATGCTCAGGCCAACTATGAGATGTCCCAGCACCAACAGAAGGCAAAAGTGGCAGCCACAATACAAGCGGCTCTCCAGAGGTAGTTAGAAGATGCCACATCTATGCACGGGCTGGATAAACTAGGAAGGGAAAGCCCTCATAGCTGTGTGCAAGCCTACGTGGACAACCAAAGCATGTTTCAGCATGAGCAGGTGAGAGCGCCACAGCCAGCCACAAGCCCCCCAAGACCGAGTAGACAAACAGAAGAATCTCGATGACCAGATGCACCTGTCAGCCAGAGTTGATGTCGTGACACCTAGGTCATGAGATCTTCCCACCGTCGCTGCCCCATTGAACCCACTGAACCATACCCTTGAGGGCAACCAGATGGGTCCACCAGCAGCAGCAATGGCTACACAGTGAGCAGCGCCACAAGATCTTTCCAACGTTGCTGCCCCACGGAACCCACTGAACCATACCACTGATGGCAACTGGGTGGGTCCACCTGCAGCATCAACGGCCCTACAGTAGAACCAGCCATCGCTCGGGGATGAGATTGAAAGAGCTCGAGCCACACTAGAGTCCCTGCTGCATCAACAGGAGGCAGTGTCCCAAGGAACCATCACCAGACCTGACCACAGAAGAGAGTCTCGAACATCAGCTGTGCCAACCTACCAGGGAGCTATCTATACTCTACCAGAAAGACAGATCCTCCAACAAGTAAGCAAGGAGGAACCTGGGTTCCCTCAGCTCAATGCCAGAGTAGAGGAATTCAGACCAAGCCAACAAGGTCTCTTACGTGTGACATGGCAAAATACCCTCAGCCAACAATATGCTGAAGGAAGTTACCAGCCAGCCATGGCGCACGCCCCCGCTCCCAGAAGCGATGCACCACCTCCACCAAGCTACAGCACACACACGGAATGGATGCATCCCCCAATGTACGTTGGAAGAAGGTTGGACTTGGCAGCCAGAGGCGTACGAAGATTCTCCGACAAACCTGGAAAAGACTACTTATTGTGGAAGCACATCTTCAAGCGTGCCATCAATGAAGAAAGGGCTGGACCAGATGAGGAATTCATCCAGCTGACAGCCTGGCTAGGCCCAAAATCCGTCATCACAGTGAACAACATCTTCGCATCCTATCTGGTGACCCTGACATCGGCCTTGCAAAGACTTGGGCCACACTTGACAAGGACTATGGTGAACCCACAGTGACAGAGTCTTCTCTCCTGGACCATGTTCTCAGTTTCCCCGACATAAGAATCAACAAACGTCAACAGCTGAAGACTTTCTCATTGTTCATTACTCAACTACAGACAGCACAACAGGATCCTACCTTGCCGGGATTAGCTTGCTTTGACCTGTTTAGGACACAAAATACTATCATCCAAAAACTACCACGGTTGATATATGAACAATGGATTGAGCTTTCTCGAGCTTACAGGAAAAGCAATCAAAACAAAATTCCCCCTTTACGGTTCTCGCTGAATTTATCAGTGACCAGGCTGATCACTACAATGACTCCCTATACCTCTCCATCAGAGAAGCACACTTCCCAATGACCAAGCAAAGCAGTCAAAACTCTGATGTAGTCAAGGGATCCGTCCAAGCTATGAAGGACAGAACCACCTTTTCAGTGTACAAAACAGACATCACGCCTCACCCAAAGAAGTCTCCAGATGAACGAATACCGAAAAGTTAGAAAGTCTTGAGTTCTTGGCCTGTCCAAACACAGATGCCACAGAGACCAAAACGTTATGCACTTCCAGCTTCAGATCAATGTGCAACCTTCAACCTCAGACACCCAGTAAACGTCAACCAATCTGCTTCAAAACCCTGTCTAAGCGGAGACACCTGAAATTAGACATGGTTTTGATCGTCTTGATCATTTGTCTTAGCATCTCAAGAATTAGCCTTGCAGGAGCCTGCAAGGACTTACTGACTATTGAAGATATTTGTCATGATCCGATGACTGACAAATTTCTGAAGGCCAAAAATTGCCTTCCCCATGCATCTCACATGGGTGAAGCGTGCATAGGCGAAGCATGGGAGCACATGATTGGTGCACCCCGTGAAATCATGGACTCTATGTCATTAAAGACACCTACACCACACATGAAGTCCTCACTACCCTGATGACAACAGTAGCAGCCGTCTTCAATACTCCATTGGTGGTTCCAGACCCTTCGGTTCTTGAGTACCCTGAGTCTTCTGCAGCAGCTGTTGCTCCTGATTCTTCAGTTCCAGCTGTTGTTCCTGATTCTTCAGTTCCAGCTGTTGTTCCTGATTCTTCAGTTCCAGCTGTTGTTCCTGATTCTTTGGTTCCAGCTGTTGTTCCTGATTCTTCCATTCCAGCTGTTCCTGAGTTTCCAGCTCCAGCTGTTCCTGAGTTTCCAGATGTTCTTGATCCTGACTCTTTAGCCCTAGCTGTTCCTGTTTTTCCAGGTTCTTCAGTTCCTGAGTATCCTGTGAATCCAGTTCCCATTGTTCCTGAAAAATTTTGGGTTCCAGTTTTTGTGTTCCAGATCTGGTTCCAGTTTCCTTTACAGGAAGAAAACCTTGTCTCGCTGAGAGACAAGAATGCATACCAGAACTATTGGCCCATGGGACTTGTGCACCGGGCCCACCAGTTGATGAACCACTATGCCAAGCTGAGGTCCAAATCATGAAGCCACGTGACTCAGGTCGTGACTCAAAGACACTTGTACCAGGCCGATCACTGATTTGGTCCTGTTGCTGTTGAAGACTGAACCAGAAGATCAAACCTCAAATTATGTATTGTCTTTATGCATTGTTTGATGTAACACTTGCTTGTTTTTTAGCATAATTGTGCATGTTTTATATTTACTTTATAGTTATGCATGTTTCATACCAAGTTTTTACCTATTTAGTTACAAGTTAGTTAACATTGAGTACTGTATGCCTTAATGCGATGTTTTTTGCTCTTTCAGTTAGTTAGTAGTGGAAATATAAATTTCCAAGCGGGGAGTGTTCTGGATCATATAGCTCTATGTAACCCTAACTAGAGAACATGTATCAGTATGTTAGAATATCTGGCAGTTATTGGGTTAAGTGCTGGTTTTGTTGATGGGTCAGTGGAAGGAATTTCTAAAGGGCATTGGGAGACTTCCTGGACACAGCCACATGGGAATGCCTTTGTTCATCCAGCCTCATGGCCCCTAGCCACACGGCTTGGAGATCTTAGGCTTATGCCAACATGTGATGCCTATGCAGAAGAAGAGGGGAAAATCCATTATCAATTTACCTATGGAAATGAACAGAGAGATGTAATATACAGAGGCAACATCATAAAAGAAAGTATTCCTCTGAATAATTTTCAGCAATTCCGTGATTAATCCCACCCACAATATTATTTCAACAGCGTGCTTTCACTTTGGTAATGTGAGTGAGCCATGGGAGGGCGATGAGGCGATCATTCACAATGCTATAGCCTCCGCACGCTCCAGGAAACACCTAAGAGGGGTGACCCACCCTGGAAACATGCAAGGAGTGAGAAACCGAGAATTGGAAAACCCACCCCCTTCGCTCCCCCTGAAGGCAATAGAGGGGACAACCACCATACCAAGGACTCTATGTGGAGGGGAGAGTGGCAATCAACCTAAAGATGTTACGAGCCCTAGCAATGCTGTTGGAAACGCTCACATTGATAAGAAAATGAAAGTTAGTGGGGCAATATTGGAGAACGGGGGTAACGATAAGATAACTGCAATGAAATCTTGTGACGTAGGAGAAAGCAATGAGATGGCAACTGTGAAAAAGGACTATGGAAAGAGGGAAGGTGGGAGGAGAACGAGGAGGGGGAGTATCAGGAAGGAGGATGAGGAAAACAAACAGCGAGAACGTACAGGCTCCCCCAATCCATGGCCACATGAGGAGGGGGGGTGGGGACATAGATACAAACAAGGAAAGCAAGAAAATAATGATCAGCACATGGAAACTACGATCAGAGTGCAAGTGGATTGGCTGGGACCTGTAACAAGGTCCAGGAGCCGGGCGCAAAGAACGCCATATCCATAAATAGCCTCTCCCATTGACTGGAAGCTACCCTGACGATGCTGGCAGTTGCTGGCGAAAGCTTGGTATTTTAACTTATTACAACTTTTTATAGTTTTATATTTCCTGGTGTTCTTCATTTTTGCTAGTTAAACATGAGTCTACCCAGGAATCATCTCTTTGTTTTTAGCATTCTTAAGAATAATTATGATAGAGCAGTTCTACTTGCAGCCAGAAGATGGGAGAAGCTTGCACGCTGTGTTTTGGACAATTATGGAAAGCTGGCTTTCTTGCATAATTGTATCAGGGAAGACCTTCCCCCCAGGTCGCTAAGGAGGAAGCCGACGGTTGACTCTGCAGAATGCCGCCAGGCACTTCGTCGCTTCCAACACCGAACCATGCAAGCACTCATAAATGACCTGCACAGGTGCATTGACAGCTTAATGAGTAACATCCAGAACTATCGGGAACATTGCCACAGGGAACTCGTGAGCCGGCATTTCTTTATGTTAGACCAGCATGTTCGCTCTACTACTAGGAGCACAAGCCAACGGGTGACGGAGAAATTCCAGCATAGAACTGAGAGACTGTGTGGATTAAGTAAGAACAACTCCCTGGAAAGATTGGTATACAACTTATCCAACAAGGTATTTTTTTTTTATTAAAAAAGTTTTTATTTTCCATTTATTCATACAAAATACAATTAAATTCCTAACCATTGGTACCGCCTGCCCATTCCCCCCAGGCTGCGTCCACCCTCTCTAATCCTTCCCCACTTCCCTCCTCTTTCTCTCCTCCCCTCCTACTCTCTTTCCCTCCCCTTCTCCTCTAACCATCCTACTTCCTCCCTACTCCTTCCTCCCCTCTCATCCCTCTCACACACATGAACGCAGCATAGGGGAAATGCCCAAGCATTTACCATGTCTATATTATCATTACCCACCCACTCATCCACCCACCCACCCTCAACCCTCCCCCCCTCGCTTCCCAGAGCAGAATACAGGGTTATTATTAAGAAAGTTAACAATAATAAAAAAGAAAAAAGAAAAAAAAAGAAAATAAAAGAGAAAAAAAATCATACTTAACCTTTAACTCCCCTTAAATTAAGTCATATAAACAAATCTCTACACCAGTTACTATAAAATTTACTCATAAAATAAATGAAACTTTATAGTCCCATATTTTTTCTGAATATAATCTATCCATCTTCTCCATACAATAATATATCTTTCTTGTGTATGATCCTTCAAATAAGCAGAAATTTTTGCCATTTCTGCAAAGTTAGAAACTTTAAATATCTATTCTTCTAAAGTAGGTAACGAGTCCTTCTTCCAATACGAACCTACTAATAACCTTGCTGCAGTTAATAAATTCAATCCTTCATAACCTGCATTAATCTATTTGCCAAAATTTTTGTAAAAATCTTGTAATCTACATTTAATAATGATATCGGCCTATAATTCTTAGGCTCTGTAAGATCTTGATCCTCCTTTGGAATCAATGATATAAACGCTCTTTTCCAAGAAGGAGGAACTTGTGCTCCCAGCAAGATACTATTAAAAAGCTCCTTTAATGGCTCCTACATTTCTTCATATAAATTTTTATAATACGTTGACGTCAATCCATCTGTTCCTGGAGACTTTCCCACCTTTAACTGCTTGATAGCTAAGCCAATTTCCTCCACAGTAATTAAACAATTCATCCCATTTTGCTGTTCCTCAGAAAGTTTAGGAAAATGTACTGATTGTAAATATTTATCTATATCCATTCCCTTTATATTATCACTTGAGTATAGTTTTGTGTAAAAATCTAAAAAACTCAATCAAATTTTGCTGAAAAACCTCAGTACCTTTATATTTTACTTTCTCTATAATCCTAGCCTTCTGTTTCTTTCGTAACTGATAAGCCAACCACCTCCCAGGCTTATTCGCATTACAATAAGTATTATGTCTCATATAACGCAAATTGGTAGCCACCTGACCTGCCATCAACATATTAAATTGTTCCCTAAGCATCTTTATAGAAACCTTTAAGTTATTATCAGTTGGGTTAAGAGCAAGCACTTCTTCTTTTATTTTAATCTCATCTTCTATTTCTCTACGTCTTTGTATCCTTTTATCCCTAAAAACTTTATTTAAATGAATTAAAATTCCCCTCATATACGCCTTACTGGCATCCCAGACCATGGGCATCAATGTACCCTTATTCATATTTAAAGCAAAAAACTCTTTACATTTTTGTACAAACTCTCCCCGGGTAAACAAATTCTCATTCAGTCTCCAAGGCCTTCTGTTCCCATCTTCCAGGTATAGCTCCATCCACACAGGACTATGGTCTGAAAGGGTCCTGGGAAATATTTTTACCTTTCTCACCCTAGAAAGAAAATCACTAGTAATCAAAAAGAAGTCAATCCTTGAAAATGACTGGTGTCTATCTGAATAGAAGGTAAAATCTCTATCACTTGTGTTCCTTTCTCACCAAATGTCAATAAGTTCCAACTCTTCTTTCAAATCAAAAAGAGTTTTGGGTAATTTAGTTTGAATGAAATTTTTTGAAGAGCTCTTTTTATCTATAGTTATATCCAAAACTCCATTCCAATCACCCATCACAATTACAGATTTATAATCCAACTGGGAATCTTCCCATACAAAAGCTTAAAACATTGCTTCTGTTGTTGATTAGGGGCATATAATCCAACAATAAGAACTTTCTTGCCTTGTAACAGTAGTTCCACAAAGACATATCTTCCTTCAAGATCAACCTCAATTAATTTAGCCGATAAATTTTTCTTCACATAAATTACAACACCCCCTTTTTTCCCTGGAGCTGGAGCTATAAAATGTGATCCCAAACGAGAATTTGTCAAATATTTTGAGTCCTTTGAAGTTATATGAGTCTCTTGCAAACATATCAAGTCATTATTATGTTGTTTCAAATAGTAGAAGACCTTTCTCCGTTTCTGAGGTGAATTTGAGCCATTAACATTCCAGGTCAGGAACTTGGCCATCTACACTGGCCTGAAGCCTTTGAAGCATAGCCTGAAGATCAACTGTCGAAGATCTTTTAGGTCTTGCTCCTCCCACAGGCTCTGTAGTAACCATTCCTTCTACTTTATCGCCATTCTTCTGCTGCTGCTCTTTTTCTTTACGTTTATGGGCAGCTCGTGTTATCCTTTGATCTTTTAAGATTCTGTACAGGCAACACCGCTTGTTCCATGACCATCAATGAGGAAGCTCCTGCCATAATGGGCTCTTCAATTATCCTTGTTTGTGGAGGTGAAGACGGTCTTGCCTTTAGAATAGAGTGATAGAAATCTCTTACCTTTAAAACTATAATTAATCTGTAACGTATTCCATCATAATTCACTACTATTCCTCTTGGAATCTCCCATCTGAACTGGATTTGATGACGTTTTAACTTATCAGACAGAAAAGTAAAATCTTTTCTACCTCTTAAAATTTTTGGAGGTATTTCTTTTAAAATTATCAGATCTTGAGCTGCAATTTGAAACCTCTTTTTATAAAAAGCCTGTATAATTTCATTACGAACAGATCTTCTGGAAAAGTAAATAACCACATCTCTTGGTAAATTTCCCTGTCTAGCAACCCGTGAGTTGACTCTGAAGATTTTTTCTATCTCATTCCCAACTGCTTCTGGTCTCCATCCAAGATTAAAAGCAATATCTCTAACAATAAGCATCTTCAAATCTTCCTGGGAATTTTCTTTCAATCCTCGGATACGCAATGCGAACTCCATTTCTCTGTATTGTGAAATAGTTTGTTCATCCTGTGTAACTTCTATCTTATTCTCCACTTCCTCCATTCTATATTCCAGTTTTGCTGCATTTTCAGTAATCTCTTCCATTTTATCGTCAATCCTTTCAATATGCAGGGCAAGACCAGAAAACGCAAATAGTATGTCTTCTCTGACTTGCTTGTTCTTTTTCTCCAATAATTCTTTTGTAATAGCCCTCTCTGCAATTATAAGATCTTTTACCTCCTCTTTAATATCCAAAGCAGTCATTTTTAAAGCCTCTTGTAAGTCTTTGAGAGAGATTGCAGGAGGAGGAGAGGGTGGGGGTGATTTTGGTTTAGACTGAGAAGCAGGCTGAGTCATTGGGGAAGAGATGGAAGCTTTAGGGACAGAGACCAAACGTTTTGAAGCCATTCTGTTAAGTTCAAAGGAGCAAAATTCTTGCCTCTATAATATTACAATTCTTTAAATAATAATAAAAAAAGAAAGAAGGAAGGAAGAAAAAAAAGAAAGAGGAACAAAATTCTTGCCTCTATATTTAAAACATGAACTTTTAACTTTGTTACAAAGTCAAACAAGAAAGACAGTCGCCATTTTGCCTTTCACTTTCACTTTCTTCAAAAGGGAAAGTAAACAAAAAAAGGGGGGAAGATGCTTGCAGGAGTTAAAGTCACAATAAATCTTAAATCCACTTTCTCCTGGTCTGCTCCGTCTGCATTTGAATACTCACAAGCCTCCAAAAAAAGCAGATGTGGGAGTGGCGCCTTGCTTCATCCCAGAACTTTGGGACAAAGACGTCCTGGAGTGCGGAGTTGGCTCAGGCTCTGAGGGAGCTCTACCCTCCGATCCCTGAAATTATGGGGATCCAGGGGAGCTCTTATCTCTACCTGAGCAGCTCTTCTCTTCCCTTTCTCCCAGGTAAGAGATTCAAGCCGCAGGACAGCTGATTGTAAAAGTCCTGCAACTTTTACACAACCCAGGAATGGGCTGCTTTGTGAAAAGCAGCCATCGTAGCTGCTTGATCCACAGGAAGTCCACTGAACAAGGATATTAATATCCAACAAGGTATTGACCCACCCGCAACTTGCCCTCTTGCAACGGGATGCTGGGTGTAACCTTATGGACGCCCACACCCTGGAATTTGTGGTGGCTCTGGAGCCTGTTATACACCGTATTGGGGTAGAGGAGGAGACCAAAAGCTCTATCAAACAACAAGTAACAGGTTTGCTTATGAACCATAGGGGTTACCAAACTTTATCTAGCAATGAAGTGGAGGCTTTAAACCAGCTTAAAAAGGATGACACTATCCTCATAGTGCCGGATGATAAAGGGAGGGCTATGGTCATTATGGACAAGGCACAATACGTTAGTAAAGCATTGTGCCTGCTTAAGGATACCACAGCCTATAGAGTTGTAGATGGTGACTCCATGACGGCCCTTAAAAACCATACTAATAAGATACTTAACACCCTCAAACATAGTAAGAGGCTAGAAGACACCACCCTTAGAAAGTTACGCCCTAGCGACACTGCAATGCCCAGATTTTATGGGCTTCCCAAGGTTCACAAGGAGGGTGTTCCCCTTCGTCCCATTGTGTCATTTAGGAACACCCCAACCTCAGGCCTGGCCAAATGGCTGAGTGATCGTATCAACTATTTGGTCGATGGCAGTCCTACTACTGTCAAATCGGCTGAAGAGTTCCTTGACAAGATCAGATCCTTGAGGATAGAGGATGATGAGGTGATGGTGTCTTTTGATGTCATCTCCCTCTTCACCTCTATCCCATAGGATCTTGCTGTCAAAACAGTAAGAGAGCTCCTTGAACAAAGGGGTTCAGGGCAGCAACAGGACTCCCTTTGGTCCCAGGACCTTGTGAACCTATTGGAGGTATGTTTAAAAACATACTTTACATTCCAGGGTACTACGTTTGAGCAGGTTAAGGGCACCCCCATGGGGTCACCGATCTCTAGCATCATAGCAGAAGCCGTGTTGCAGCAGTTGGAACACGTGGCGATGGCCCAATGTTGTCCCAAATTTTGGGCCTGCTACATGGATGATACCTTTGTCATCATTAAGAGGAGCCAGAAAGCTGACTTCGTGGACACACTTAACTCAGTGTGCGTGGATTTGCAATTTACGGAAGAAGAAGAACACCAGGGTAAACTAGCATTTCTTGATGTTCTGGTTCACCGTCAACCAGACGGAACCCTGAGGACTAGAGTTTATTGCAAACCCACACACACTGACAGAATTCTGCATTATGATAGTAATCATCTGGTGTCGCACAAGGTCAACTGTATTAGGACCCTCTTCAAGAGGGTAGACTCCCACTGCAGCACGGCTAAGGCTAGGATGGATGAGAGAAAACACCTCCTTAAGGTGTGCAGACACAATGGATATCCTATGAAATTCATCAGGCGCCATAGCCTACCACTTAGACCCCCTGTTAGGTCTCAAATGGAGGAGCCAACACCACAGATTGCCCGGGTTACTCTCCCTTATATTAGTAATGTCTCAGAAGCCACAGCTAGGTTATTGGGACCCTACAACATAAGGGTGGCACATAACCCGAACCAGACGTTACGATCTAAGGTGATGAGACCAAAAGATCCACTTCCCATCACAGAGAGGTCAGGCATCTTTTATAAGATTAATTGTAAAGATTGCCCCACGAATTACATGGGAGAGACGTCCAAATGGGTTAGAACCAGGATCCACGAGCACAAGCTAGCTGTAAGGAGAGATGAACAATACTCCCAGATCGGGGCACATATGCTGGAGTCAGGACATAGGTTCGACAATGTCCAGGTGATGGCTAATGACAACACGAAGGGGAGCCGGCTCCTTAAGGAAGCTTGGCTCTCTAACGATGAGTCCATCACCCGGCATATGGACTTATGTCCTGAGCACATAGCGTTAAGAGCATGGGCCAGGAGTAATCAGTCACTGTTCTGGACTTAGCATAGACCTACATAACTCTAACTAGGGAGCATGTGTTAGTATGTTAGAATATCTGGCAGTTATTGAGTTAAATGCTGGGTATGTTGATGGATCAGTGGGAGGAGTTGAAAAGGGTCATTGGGAGACTTCCTGGACACAAGCCAGATGCAAGCCTTTGTTCATCCAGCCACATGTGTTTTGTCAACATGTGATTCTCAGCAGAAGAAGAGGGGAAAATTCAATATTAAATTACCTATAGGAATGAACAAATATGGAAAACCAGATGCATCTACAGCATAGTAAGTCTCTGCTTAGAATTCCTGGACAATAAATGTTTGTTTAAATCATTTCTATCAAGTTATCTGTTTAGATTGGATTCAGAGCCACGAGTTCCTTCTGGGCAGAACAGTAATTTAATAGAGATTAATTCTCCTCTGAACTCCTGTAACAGTTTGAAGGAAATAAATGAAGATTCTCTTTCAAGTAAAAGTATGTGTAAGGACCCACCCCACTTTGCATCTTAAGAAGACAGAACTCTTGGAATAATTCTTCCAACAGGAATCCTTTATTAAGAGAAAATGGTTGCAGGCATGCTAGACAAGACTTGGGGTTCAAGCTCTTCCATTCAAGGTTTTAAGGGGTTCCCCAGTAGTCCCACACAATCAACCCCCCTTCCAGTGATAGTTTCAAGTATCACAATTCCGCCCCCTTTCTTCTTTCTTCCGTCTGGATGGGGACTTCAGATAACTACATGAAAGGCAACTACCCTCCTTTGGTATGCTAACGCTTCGAGGTTACAATAAACACACATTCAGCATTCCGCTCTTTGAAGTGTAAAGAAGGAAGTGAGGGCCATAAAGCCCCTTTGTTCTCCCCCTTCTCTCCCTCTTATGGCAGAATCCAGAGAAGGCAGAATTGGGAGTTTCTATATTTGATAATTTAAAGATGAAATATAATTGGATTCTGACATCCGGCCCCTCTTAACAATAAGAGAGATCCACCTGAAAGAAAACACAAGTATAAAATTTAGTCAGGCTTGTTAGGATACTCTGTGTGAAACTTCTTCAATAGCTTCGGGGCTCTGACATGACGTTTATGGACCCACTCATTTTGTGAGGGAGGTAGGTGTTTCCAGGCAACTAGGTACTGAGTTGCCCCATGATATCTCCTAGAATCAAGGATTTCCTTTATTTCGAAGTGTTGTTCACCCTCCACCATGAGTGGAGGTGGTGGTGGGGGGATTTTTGGCCGTAGATGTGACTGATGCTCTCTTTTCAGCAAGCTGCAATGAAAAATTGGGTGTATTTGCCTGAGGTTTTTGGGTAATTCTAATTCTACTGTTACTGGATTTATGATCCTTTTAATTGGAAAAGGTCCTATATATTTTGGTCCAAGTTTTTTACAGGGCTGTAGGGACTTTAGGTATTTTGTAGATAAGTACACCATTTCTCCTATAATGAATGGTGTAGGCTCAACCCTTTTTTTATCGGCTTGTGCTTTGTATGCCCGCCTAGCTTCATCTAGTGATTTTCTGACTATTGGCCAGGTGTTTTGTAGGTTTTCCATCCATTCTTTCAGTGAAGGGATCGTTGGTTCTTTTGGGGTTAACTCTGGCATAGGGTTGAAACTTTGGCCGTTGGCTATTTGAAAAGGAGTGTAGCCTGTGCTGGAGTGGACTGCATTATTGTAGGCAACTTCTGCAAAAGGAAGTAAGTCCGTCCAATCACTCTGTTGGAAATTTAAAAAACATCTCAAATATTGCTCAAGTACTGAATGGCACCGTTCCGTTTGTCCATCTGTCTGAGGGTGATGGCTAGATGTCAGTCCCTGAGTGGTCCCTAAGAGGGATAAAAATTCCTTCCAAAATGCAGACGTAAATTGCACTCCCCTATCAGAGATGATGCGTTGGGGTGCCCCGTGCAATCTGTAAATGTGCTGGATGAAAAGTTTTGCTAAGGCCTTTGCAGTGGGAATTTTTTGGCAAGGGATAAAGTGCACCTGTTTGGAAAATAGGTCCGTGACTGTCCAGATAACAGTATTCCCATTGCTTTCTGGCAATTCCACTATAAAATCCATGGCTATTTCCCTCCAGGGGGCTGAGGGACTTGCCACTGGTTGTAACAGCCCTGGCGATTTCCCTTGCAACCTCTTTGCTGATGCACAGGTTGGGCAGCTGGCAACATAACTTTCTATGTCCTTTTTTATTGATGGCCACCAAAATTGCCGTTTAATTAAGTGTAAAGTTTTTACAAATCCAAAATGCCCTGCTGATTTTGTGTCATGGCAAAGGTGCATGAAAGTTAGTCTTTGAGTTGTTGGTATATATAACTTTTCCCCTACCCAAGGCAATCCGTCTCTCATTGTGCACACATGTTTGTTTTTCTGGAACCATTCATCTGTTTCCAAACTTTTTCTGAATTCAATCCCAGTTTGGCTGTCCAGTTGTGGTTTTATTTTGGCTTGGGTTCTTGTGGTTACTGGCGCTGCCAGTTGTGACTCTGCCATTATTGGTCTAGAGTCTGTGGTTCGTGCACTGTTATATTGGGGCATGCGAGATAGTGCATCTGCCAGGAAGTTCTTTCTTCCTGGTAAATGTTTGAGCTTAAATTGGAATTGGTGAAAATGCTGGGACCAGCGGGCTTGTTTGGGATTGAGTTTCCTGGAAGTTTTCAGGGCTTCTAAATTTTTGTGATCCGTCCACACCTGGAAGGGGATTTTGTTGCCTTCCAGGAACTGTCGCCACGTGAGTAATGCCCAACGTATCCCATAAGCCTCCTTCTCCCATACGGGCCAGCGCTGTTCTGTTTCCGTGAGTTTCTTGGATGTATATGCACAGGGTTGCAATACTGCATCATCATTTTCTTGTAATAGCACAGCCCCCACTGCCACATCACTTGCATCTGCCTGTATTATGAAGGGCTTGTCCATGTCTGGGTGCCTTAGTATTGGTTCGGCAGAAAAAAGTCTCTTTAGTCTCTCAAACGCTGCTTGGCACTCCATTGTCCATGTTAGTGGCTGGCTAGGTTTTACTGAGGATGCTCCCTTCGTTTTTAGTAAGTTAGTGAGGGGCAAGGCTATCTGGGCAAATGAGGGGATGAATTGGCGGTAAAAGTTTGCAAAGCCCAGGAAACTTTGTAGTTGCTTTCTTGTGCGGGGTGGTGCCCAATTTAGTACTGCTTTGACCTTCTCTGGGTCCATTTCAATGCCCTGTGGGGATATGCGATAGCCTAGGTAGTCTATCCTTTCCTGGTGGAATTCGCATTTTGAGAGTTTGGCATATAGGTGAGCGGCTCGCAGCTTCTTTTAAACCGCTCTGACAAGTTTGACGTGTTCTTCTTTTGTTTCAGTAAAGATAAGAATGTCGTCCAAGTAAACAAGGACCCCCTTAAATAGGTGCTCCCTTAGAACGTCATTGATTAATTGCATAAAGACTGCAGGGCCCCCTTGTAATCCAAATGGCAAGACTTTGAATTGATAGCACCCCATGGGGCAGTTAAATGCAGTCTTCCATTCGTCCCCTTCCTTGATTCTCACGCGATAGTAAGCTTCCCTTAAGTCTAGTTTAGAAAAAATTTTCCCTTTCGATAGGTGTGACAGCATGTCTTTCATGAGGGGCAGCGGGTATAGGTTGCTTTCACTGATTGTATTCAGGGCCCTATAATCCACGCATAAACGTAAAGAGCCATCCTTCTTCTCTCTAAAAAGGACCGGGGCAGCCACTTTAGGCTTGGCTGGCTCAATAAAACCTCTCTCCAGGTTTTTTTTAATAAATCTTTCCATTTCCTCCTTCTCCTTTGGGCTCATGGAGTATAATCTGGGTTTCGGGAGTTTTGCCCCAGGCTTGAATTCAATGGTACAGTCTGTGGGTCGGTGGGGGGGAAGCTCATTCGCCCTCTCCTCACTGAAGACTTCAGCAAGGTCCCTATATTCCTCTGGTATTTCTGTTAATCTTTTTTCCTCTCCTATGGATGCTTTTTCTATTCTTGATTCTGGTAGCCTCTCTTGGGGTTTTAAGTCCATAGGGTCCCCCTTCGGGAATTTGATTTCTGTCGTCCTCCAATTTACCCAGGGGTTCCATTTTTTCAACCATTCCATCCCTAGAATCATTGGGCATTCCATACCTGGGGTCACCACAAACGTTAAGTCCTCTTCATGGTTGCCCAGGGAGAGGTGTATTGGCAGAGTGGCTAGGGTAGCTGGCACCCCCCCTGCTATGGATCCATCTAGCTGGCCAAATGAGATTGGTTGTTCCAGTCTCCTGGATGGGATGCCCAGATTCCCCACTAGTGTTGGGCTAATGAGGCAGCGGGTACAGCCAGAGTCTATTAAGGCTTTCACCTTCACAGCTTCGGGCATGGGGGGGATTAATATAGTCACTGTTTTGAAGATGGGTGTGATGCATCCACTTACCAGGGGTTCGCCCTCCGAGCTGTCATCTGAGGCATCCACCGTCCCTGTGGTGTAGGCTGGAGTTCTTTCCCCTTGGTGAGCAGAGGTGGGGTTTTCTGCAATTTCCATCATTTTCATGGCTGTTTCTTTTGGCTTAGCTGAATACCCTCTGGGTTTGTTGATTGTGGATCTGTCTGGGTTGTGCTGGGGGGCCTTTGAGCGGCATTCTACAGCTCGATGCCCTTCTCTTCCGCACTTGAAACACCCCATTTGCTTCTTGGCTGTATCCGATGATTTCACCGGTTGGTGTGTCAGCTCAGGCGGGGGGCGGCTCCATTGTTTTCCTTGGCGGTGCCTCTTCAATATGTCGATCTCTGCTTCCTCTGCCAAGACGTACCATTCCTCAAGTCGATGTGGGTCCCCTCGGGGCAGGCAAGCATCATATAGATCATAGTTTAGTCCGTCTTTGAAATGGCCAAGGAGGATGTCTTCTGGCCAATTCAGTTTGCTGGCAATGGCCCGGAATTCTTGTGTATACTCAGCCACTGGGCGTTTGCCCTGCCTCATCATTGTTATTCTTTCACGGGCTTTGCGATCAGCCAGGGGGTCTTCAAATCGTCTTCTCAAAGAGGACATGAAACGGTTGAAGTTACTGAGTTCTGGGGCATTGGAGTCATGCAAGTTCACTACCCAATCCGCAGCTGGTCCATCCAGGGCAGATTGCACGATCCGGATGCGGGCTTTGTCGCTGAATCTGGAGCTGGTCCCATCCAGGCAGATTGCACGATCCCGGATGCGGGCTTTGTCGCTGGGGATGTCCTGCCCATATTTCCTCTCTGTAGCTGAGGACTGGGGTTAGGAAAAACCAGCGTGTTGGCTCCTCCCCTTTGAATTTCCACCTCCAACGTGGAAGCGTCTTGGAAATGGATCGGTGCCTTCCTTGTTGGGTGGTAGTGTCTTCCGTCCAGATTGCCATCTGTGGTCCGAGAGGGGGTGGGGGCTCCTGGATCAGTAGATGTCCCTGGGGTTGCAGGTTCCACGTCCCCTCGGTGTCTCTCCCTTTGTGGCTCCAGGAACTGGGGCGGGCGTAGGGCTCAGGAATCTCCTCTCCTAGGGAGCTGAGAGTTCTCTTCATCAGGTCAATAGCTTTCTCTAGGATCCAGTCTGAGTACGGCATACAGCTTCCTCCCTCTTCACTTGCGTGCAGGGATTTCTCCATCTCCTGCTTCCATTCTGGTTGCTTGGTCCCTCGTCTCAGGGTCACTTTTCTTGATTCCTTTCCCCACTCGCTTTTCTTTCCAACGCCCATCGACCAGTGAGGCTTGTGGTCCTGTGTCTCCAACCACTTCTCTTCTGAGAAATCTTGCCTCATCGATCCCAACGTCCGGCAAGGTCCAACTGGTCAGCGGCTCTCTTTCCAGGGAGTTTTCTCCCTCTCTTGCTTCGTTGTCTGACATGGTAAATTTTTTGCAAAATCCCCCCGGCAAGGGTCTACCTTCCAGGTGGATTAATTTTGCAAGTCCTGTCTAATGTAAGGACCCACCCCACTTTGCATCTTAAGAAGACAGAACTCTTGGAATAGTTCTTCCAACAGGAATCCTTTATTAAGAGAAAATGGTTGCAGGCATGCTAGACAGGACTTGGGGTCCCAAGCTCTCCCATTCAAGGTTGTAAGGGGTTCCCCAGTAGTCCCACCCAATCAACCCCCCTTCCAGTGATAGTTTCAAGTATCCCAATTCCACCCCGTTTCTTCTTTCTTCCGTCTGGATGGAGACTTCAGATAACTACATGAAAGGCAAATACTCTTCTTTGTTAATGCTAATGTTCTCTGGTGCTAACACTTTGAGGTTACAATAGGTTACAATAAACACACCTTCAGCATTCAGCTCTTTGAAGTCTACTGAAGGAAGTGAGGGCCATAAAGCCCCTTTGTTCTCCCCCTTCTCTCCCTCTTATGGCAGAATCCAAAGAAGGCAGAATTGGGAGTTTCTATATTTGATAATTAAAGATGAAATATGATTGGATTCTGACACCTAGCTAGGGAAGTAATTCAGATTCAAAAATTGCTGATTGTAGAGGTATGTTTTCTGTGATAATATTCTTGGGAACAGGTACTGATATTATATTGGATAAGTGTAAACTAGTCATGCTGGCTAGCTGGACGTTCTAGTTCTTCTAATAATAAAAATTTATGCTTTTTTTTATAGATCTGTGTGACCATGCCTTACATCTCCCACATGATGAACTGTGAAGTGTAAAGGTTGACTGACCTGGTAGAAGACTTTGCCTAATTCTTTGTAGACTACATCCCTTTTTACAAGCACTTGTAATTATTGTCTCAGGAGTTGTCTTTCAATCTGGGGGAAAGTGCAGAACATCCTAGAAACTGAAGACTAGACTGTATCAGAGGAGAGCAAAAAAAATCCCAAGACAAGTTTCTTTGTAGAATTTTCTGAAGCAAACAGAAGATGATAGATCCAACATTTGACTTTTTTAAGCACACACTAATTAGATTGTTTTGTAAAAGGAAAGAGATTTCTATCATCATCAAAGTCCACTTTGCAGTAGCATTGACACTGTTAATGCGGTCTAGTTTTTAAAGTAAAAAATGCTTTGCGGTTATATGCAAACTCTGACTGCAGATTAGCTCAAGCAACCAGCAATACAACTTCCACATTCACTTCCAAAATAGAATTTGAACAGAAGAATCTTGTGAATGTTACTCTCACTCTTGAACCCGTCTTATTAAAGGGGCAGGACAGTCATTTGTAAAACCTTTCTCTGAATGGGAAAGATAAATAGAACCTATAGAGATGCCCTCATTATAAAGCCAAAGAGGGGACCATTGTATAGCACCTCCCCAGTCTTCAACACAACTGTGAACTATGGTTGTGATGGCCATATGGAGAACCACATAACATTGTTACTGTGCAGGGATTGCTCCATACTGTAGATGGAGTATTTGTAGAACATATCCAGTTGGTTATTACATGGTTTAATTTTGTTGTGTGAAAAGCCACCGGACCTCAAAAAGTGGCCTCTAGGAATGATTGGCCATATTACAGAGATTCTGCACAAAACATTCAGGCCAGATAGCAAGCCGGTCTATATTGTCTATATGTGGAGTGATCACCACACAACAGTCCTTTTATTGTCTTTTAAATTATTACATAAAATGACTGCTACCTTGCTGTGAGATGTGAGTGAGATTCAGGAATCTGCTGATTTGGGGCATCAGACATTTGGAGAATGGGGAAGATGTACTCTTCTACAGGCTTTTTACATCTTTTATAACAGTTTCTTTTAACCTATGTTTTCATGAGAGGATAAAATACATTCCAGTGATGGCAAGATAATAAATTGGAATTGGGACCTAGTCAGATTGGCTACTGTTTTTTTTCCTCCATTTTTAATTGAAAATAATATTAAAGCATTATAGAGCATATTGACTTTACTGCTATTAACAACAATCTTAGATTTTTTTTTCACCTTCCAATGGGGTGGAAGGTGAAAAAAACATCAAATATATAGCCTCCCAAATTTATTCAGATAATGCCCAGAACCATGCTGGATTCACATGCCATATTAAGTCACAATCACACAAATCATATTACAAGCCTTTGGTTTGCTTCCATTATGTCCTTCAACTTTAACTACTTACTGTATCTAATATGAAATACTACTGGTCTGGGATGGTGAAAAAGATTACTAAGACAAAGAATGCCATAATTTACCCTCCTACATAGGAGCTATATACCCATTGTTATGCAGATTTTTAAAAATTCACATAATACAGTTACTATAAAATGATTTTGTACAGCTCATATACAGAGCTTAGCCTTAAAATGATTTGATTTATTATATTGTGCAAACATGGCCAGCTGTAGTTTATTTAGTAAATAATTGTTAAACTATGGTTCAGTACAATATGAACCAGATTGATGTCTTCCTTATATTTTCAATTTCCATTGGAAAGCAGTGAAACTTGTCAAAGCATCAACTGGTTGTATTTTCTGCCTTTATTTAAAAAAATTTTTCATTAGGCAGAAAATGATCAGGTAATTTGCATTTTAAATTATTTACCAAAAGGCAAGAAAAGCAATAAGAAGTCAAAATGTGCTCAAAGTTAAGACCACCACATTGAATTGTGCTCAGAAGCAGACTGGCAACTAAGTGTAGATCAGTGGTTCTCAAGCTGTGGATCGGGACCCCATTTGAGGTCGAACGACCATTTCACGGGGGTCGCCAAACAACGCAGTCTGCCATTTTTTCCCCCTTTTCCTTAGCTTTGCTACTCCCTTTTATTCTATTGGCTTTTGAAAGCCAATAGAATAGACTCTCTTGAATAGAGTCTAATTCTATTGGCTTTCAAAAGCCAATAGGAATTGTCCAGGCTGTCTCTGCCCTGCTGAGCCCGCCAAAAGTCCCATTCTGCAAACGGTGCTGCACCAGTTGAGTAGTCCTCGACTTATGACCGGTTGAGTAGTCCTTGACTTACGACCGGTTGGGGTCGCGGCATTAAAAAGGTTGAGAATGACTGGTGTAGATGAAATGACACTGGGATTCTCACAGCAGAATGTATATTGCTGATCTGTAGTATAGGTTGCTGCATTCTAAATTAACAAAAATTGCCAAACATTTTTCAAAGGCTATTTAGTCTCCTGAAAGAAAAATTACCACTGAGTTATCTCTACTTTGATAGTTGTCATGGCTTCTGTGGATCTTTCTAAAACAGCTCTGTTAATTTGTGACAATCTGGGAAAAAAAGCACCAAGTGGAAATACTGAGATTATGTTTCCATAAGGAACAACCTTCATTCTCAAAGTCAAATTTGTGTGCATTGTATATTCATGTAAAAAAAATGTTAAACATTTACATCCAAAAATGGTTGTCTTGCTAAGATGCTGTTATCCCTCTTCCACTTGCTCTGCATAGAAATTTACATACATTTCTATATAGAAAAGGGATGTCTATATCTTGAATTACTCATGGACAAAAAAAATCTCTTGCATTTAGGAATGCTAAATGACATTTTAATTCAGTTTGAGGACTCTGCGCTGTCATCTATCGGCTGTGAAAGAATACAGGTTAAAAGCAGAATGTGTATTTGGAACTTTGCAGATTTCAGAAGGGTATGCAATAGGTAAGGCACTCAGCCAAATGGAGCAAGAGGCATAAACCAACCCACCAGCTAAGGAAAAGCCTTTGTCCTGCAATATCTCTTGCCTTATCACTCTTCCGATCTGCAATATGTCAATACAAGCACAGTGCTGAGTGATGTTCAACTACAGTACTGCATTGAAAGGAGGCATACTGCTGATTGAGGCCTTTGTAAAAAGCTGAAGGCATGGTGTTTGTAAATTGCTTTAAGGAGAGTTGGGCTTTTCCTGTACTTTTGCTTGAGTCAAAGGACAAGATATGTTCTGTAACTAAATGAATTGATTTAATTGTACTTGTAACAGTGGAAAATTTGAGCCATGTTTGTTCCAGGTGAAACGGTCCTGTGACACATGGTTCTTCCACCTTGCAATTGCTTTGCATTTGCTTTGTAAAGTTAAGTATATCCTTAAAAACTACCCCAATTTATACATTGCATTAAGCTATGTATCAACCTGGCTGGATTCACAATTGTACAAAACCAGTAATGAGCAAATTATTAAAAGGTTATGTTAACTCCTGCGGAGCACAAGATGTGCCTGAGCATGGGACCAAGGTCACAAATATTTTTATTCCTGTTTTAATCACAGGGGAAAATTGGCCTTTTTTGCTGAAGAATTTTAACATTATGACTTAGTAATTCTCTGGAGACTGCAGACCTTTTACCCCTGACTAAACAAAGCTGATATATAAAATATATATACTGTGCAAACCTCACAGTAGCGACCAATGGTGGCGTTACCTAGTCGGATAATGAAACGTTTGCAAGCAAATCAGCACCCTCAGAAACCACAGGGACGCCACAGTTACAGAGAGAGAGAGAGAGAGAGAGAGATTAACTTTTATTGAGAGCAGAACTGCTTCCCACCCTCGCAAAACGGGAAGCCTAGGCTCACTAAACCAACGCTGACAAGCGGAAACGCGCTTGGCGCGCTAAAGCGCCTTCTCCGATGCCTAGATGGGACGCCTCGCTCAACGTTCGACCCCGCCCTTCCCTTCCCCTCCGCGCGCAGCCAGGCCTGCCCATCACCGCCTCGCAGCCAATCGCAGTGCTCCCCCGCCGCCGGAAAAGAGGCGCAGCTCTTTGGGCAATACTCTGTTAATGCTGCTTTGGGCCTTCTCCCAGCCTTGCTCCGCCCTGACGTTGCCAGAACCCAGCCCGGCTCAGCCAGCTCGTCTTCTCCCCTGCCCCCCCCTCCCCCGGGTGTTCGCTGCCTGCTTTTTCTGCCCGCCTCCAGGACGGTCCCCTCACGAGGGCGGCTTCTGCTTTCCCTTTCGCCGCCACGCCAGTTTGGTCGCTGCTCGCCATGACCTTGTTGACTGCCGGTAGCAGGGCGGCCGCGCGCCTGTTGGGAGCCAAGGTGAAGGTTTCCCCCCCTCCCCCCTCCGTTCTGCTGCTTCCCTTTTTCGGGGGTGGGTGGGTGGCTGTTCTTGCGAGCACCATGACTGCTATTGCCGTGACTTGGGCTTGGCTCGGGAGGGGGGGGGGAGAGGAGAAAAAGGGGCTGCAGTCTGTCACCGCAGGGCAGTCTCTCTCGTGTCCGCGTGGAAGTTCTCAGTGCTTCCCTTCCCACGTCAGTGTGCAGACCAGCCGAAGTGCGATTTGGGCAGGGTGTTTTCCCCCGCCCCCCCTTTGGTGGTGCCAGCCCTACGGACGCTTGGCACGCAGAGCTCCTTGTGTCCTTGGGTTGAGATGGGTGACTTTTCTCCATCCGCTCTCTCTCCCCAGCAGCTGCGATGATGAGAGTGCGTTTAAATGTTCTTTACTCTCTTTATTCTCCTTTCTTGTCCCAATGTCGCAAAGAGATTATTATGCGAAGGCTGCGGTTGTGAGGGTGGGGTGCTTTGGAAACGGGCGGGAGGTTGGTAGTTGGAGATCTGGCTCGTTAAAGAAAACAAACACGAACAAACAAACAAATGTCTTTTCTCTCCCCTCCCCTCTTCCTTCCAATACTTCTAAATTTGACCACCTTGGCCTTTATGGTATTCTTTAGGCCTTGGCGGGACGGCTCACACTTTTTTCCGTTCACGTGACCTCTGAAGGGGAAGCTCTTGGATCTCTCTAACATGTTCAATCTGTATATAATATACTCGAATACAATTTTAAATTGGTATTTAGGGGAAAGCTGCATGCTGGGTACTCGTGTTCCTTTGTAAGGCATGAAACTGATACAACTAGACTGAGCTGGTGGAAAGACAGATTGGAAAAATGTGTCTCTATTTCCCCCCCCCCCTTTCAGATCTTCTATATTAATAATCTGATAATTTGTAGAAACTGTCACTGCTTGGAAGGCAGTGAAGTCCACTGTTAAAGTGAGCATTTTCTTTGTCAGTTTCTAGGGAGGGCCACAAAAAAATGAAAAATGAGTTTTGTTTTAAACATAAAACAAAGGATTTCATCCCCCAAATTATTTTGGACCAAGTGTAGTTTGGTAGAAACAAAAGCTGAAATGTTTTTACTGTTCTTTGTTTCAATAGAATAAACACTTGATATACTTCCTGAAGTTCTGTCTATGGAAAGCAGTAGGATTCAGATTAAGCATTTGGGACTATCAAAATCTGGATGACCATTAGATAGCAGCAAAGAAAACCATCCAATTAGAGAAGCTGAAAATGTACCATCTGAACAACTTTTAACCCATGTCCACAATAAAACAGCTGTTTAAAACTGTATCTGGACAAAAAACCTGAAACTTGCTTATTTTGGTTTGTACATAAACCATTTGAAACTAGCTGTTCCTTGTACAACTATTAATATTACATCTGAAGAGGGTTAGGCCTGTGCCTTTTCCTTTGTATAGTAGTAGTATTCCGTTAAAGTTAACCTCTTAATGTCTGATTATATTGTTGATTTCCTAATGTGACAGTGGTAATCAAATACATTGAAGGGGCCAAGTAATTCTCTCACAATTTTTGCTGCAAACTTGCAATTTTAAAGCTATTGAATATATTGGAATACTCAATTATATCTTAACATAGTATATTAGGTAATGTTTATGGGAACATTTTCTTGAAAATGGTAATTTCCCTTTTTGAACATTTTTTGATAATGTTCTCTTTTGGCATACAATCCTATTATATGACTTTTACAGAAAGTTCAATAGCCTGTTTGCTCTTGTCTTGCCAGGGAGTCTGCCCATGATCTGTTTGTAAGGCAAACAAATTCTCTTTTTTTAATCTGGCCTCCAGACCTACTAAGTTCCCTAGCAAATAGATTCAAATGCTGATCCCAGAGCACTTATTTTTAGATTTATTTACCATTCCTGGTTTCCCCCGCCCTGTTGCTGTATTCAGCATTTTCCCCCTAAAAGTTTAATCTGAGCCAATTCTGGGTAGAACCGTGATGTGGTACTTTCATGTACAAGAAACATTGATAGTGAAGACTAGGATGAAAGCCAGATAAACTGCAGTTGTAATGGCCTGCGTAAACTGCTGATCTTTATGTTCTTAATCCCTTTTTACTTTTGACTGCTGTTTTTTTCTGTTTTAGTTGTTTTTATATTTGTGTATTCTATTATCTTCTGAGTAATTGCATTTCCACTACTTTTCAGTTTATTAGATGGAAGTTGGAAGTAGTATTTTCTAGGAATAGGATATGTAACATGTTGTTGGGCTCTGCTGTAGGATTTCTGTGAACACATGATTCTCTTTTCTATGTTAGTTTTTATAAGTGGCAGCAAGTATTCCAGTTCCAGGAGCAAGAAGCGTTATTAATAGCTTGAAGTTTAAATACCTAGCAGGATTTATCATACATGTTTTTTCAGAACCTTTGATACTTTGATAAGTGCTTTCTTTGGAAATGTTCTTCTACCCTGCAACGTATCCTATGGTGTCAGTATGCTTTAGGGAATGTATTCCCTTTCTCCTATAGGTTTCCTCATTTTCTGTGTATGTGTTGGCATATAGAATATGCTTAAGAGCAAATGGGAGGTTGACAAGAAAAGGAAGGATATACTTGCACTACTAGAGTGTAGCCTAATGGCTCCTATATTTATATGCCCACAGATATTGTCTTGCTAGTTATTTAGAAGTGCTTATAAAATGATAAATATCTTTGTGGGTGGGATGTAACTGGAATGATAGTGGGGTTTTTTAATGCCTTAGTTTCATTGTTAGGGAAACACATGTATTGGGAATAGTTATATGTTCAGGAAAATGATGAACCCAGTGACTGGGTTCATGATTTTAAGCCTGATATATTCTATGTCAGTGGTTCTCAACCTTTTTAATGCTGCAACCCCCAACCGGTCGTAAGTCGAGGACTACTCAACTGGTCGTAAGTCGAGGACTACTTAACTGGTGCAGCACCGTTTGCAGAATGGGACTTTTGGCGGGCTCAGCAGGGCAGAGACAGCCTGGACAATTCCTATTGGCTTTTGAAAGCCAATAGAATTAGACTCTATTCAAGAGAGTCTATTCTATTGTCTTTCAAAAGCCAATAGAATAAAAGGGAGTAGCACAGCTAAGGAAAAGGGGGAAAAAATGGCGGACTGCGTTGTTTAGCGACCCCCATGAAATGGTCGCTCGACCCCAAATGGGGTCCCGACCCACAGGTTGAGAACCACTGTTCTATGTAAAGTGTGAAACTTTAGGTTGGAAGTATGAATCCCTGATGCTTAAGAATTTGGGGAGAGCTGTAATTATGCTTGGGCTATTGTCGTGCAATTAGATGCAAACATGATTTACTTGCCTATCCCACTATAATCAGTGGAACAGGTGTCTGCCCACTTTCTATGCACAGAGAAGATATGTTGATTAGAAACTTAGTTTTGCCCTAAATTTCTGTTAAAAGAATGTTGGATATTTTTTTAAAATCACAGTCAGACATTGTGTTCTGAAACTAAAGATGTGAGATTATATTCTATTTCTGCAGTTATAAATATAATTGTGTATTAAATGAGGAAAAGAGGGGTAGGCAGGGCTTTTTTTGTCATAGAACGCCCAGAACGGAGTTCCGGCACCTTTTTTGGATGGAACCTTGTAGGATAGGCAAGGCGGGTTTTATGATGTGTGTGTTTTTTTTAAACAAAAAAAGCACGGGGGGGGGGGTAGGTAACTAAAAGTAAAAGGAGGAAGGAAGTCCTAAATGTCAGTGAAGTAAAAACTATTAATTAGGCCTAGGCCATTTTGAATGGACCCCTTTTCCAAGAGCATTATATAGAACAATGATAGGGGAGGGAGGGGAGGGAGGGGGAGGTAAATATGCTTGTTATACAACAAGTAGGCCGGATCCAGAAACATTTATTTGCTGTTTGGCTGGAATGACTTAAACAACATTAAAAAGCATTATAGAAGCATTAAAATGTATAGTGTGTTCAGTATTAAACTTTATTAACAGTATTAACTTTAAAAAAGACATGGAATCTAAGAATGAATTAATACATATCCAAAAATAAAAGTAAAAATTACAAAATTTTCACTCACTAGTCATTTAAGGTTTGTTATATGTTTAGCCAGTTAATATATATAGCTTGTTTTAGTTCCCAAAATGTAAAAAGGACTTTTTGATCTCAATTTATACCTGCACATATATGCTTATGCTGACAAAACATCCACTTGTTGGAATGGATGAATGAAACAAATTCAGCTTTACTTTCTTTATAACCTTTATTTGAAGTTAGGGACATATATTGATGTTCCTAAGAAGTAAATTTTAATACTTGTTGATTCTTGAATTAACCAAATTCTGATCTCTGGAGTTTCCCAAGTTTAGTTTTTGTTATATTTAAAACAAAACAACCCCCCCCCCCAATAAAAAACCCTAAAAGCAAATAATACTACACAGATATGTTTTCTTATAAATAAATGTAGTAATTATATTTGACAACCCTATTGTGTCAACTTCAAATAAGCAAAGGTGCTTGATTATATCTTGTGTAAGAGACTCTCCCAGCTGTTTAGACAATAGCTTCTCTGCTCCTGACAGGTTGTTTCAACAGCTTCACTTTGTGTTGTCATATTAGTCTTGATCCATACTGTCATTGGGGCCACTTTTACTCTTCTTCTTGGGTAAGGTTGAAAGCTGTGGAAGAGAAAAGGAAGAATAATTGGCATTGCCGAACCTTGGTTTGAACTGGTATCCTCTCAGTGAAAAGAACAAGAAGAGCCAGAGGTTCTTGCTTAACCAGCTGGAGAGGTTTCTCCACTCGGTGAATTAATAGCCATGCTCAGATTCATTGGTAAGGTTGCATCATTCAGGTGCTGATAACCAGGTTAAAATGACACGCAGGCACTTGACTGGCCTTGTCTCACCTTAATTGTACTCATGATTGGATGATGTACAGTTTGTCTGCTCATGGTGCTAAATATTGAGGGTTGTATGGTTATTGGCATTTATTATGACAGTGACCTCTAAATAATGAGAGGATCTGAAAATGGAAATACTATTCTATTTGTCTATAGATGTACCTTCAGTGTCAACCTTAGGAAGCCAAGCAGATAGTCTTTAATTAGGCCTGCTGGATTTGGGAGAAATAAAACTGAAATTGCTTGTCTCTGAGGCTTTCAGCATATCCTCTCTTCTGCTACCTGAGTAGATTTATGTAAGGATTCCATAAACACTTGACAAATAAAAAGTTGTCTTCTGTAGAAAGAAAATACTGGCCTGGATGGGGCTTTTTATCTATTATCCCTGATCCTATTTAAAATGACAGAAAATGTGATGACTTGATTTTCTATCTTTTATATATATATATATATATGCAGGGTAATGTATATGTTAGTATAGAGTATGGGTGTCAAACTTGATCATGACACGTGATGAATTGTGATGTATTGTGACATTTTTGCCTTTGCGGAGCCGGGGTGGGCGTGCCCTGTGCGTGACGCATCTGGCCCGTGGGCCGCCAGTCTGACACACCTGATATAGAGTGTATGTGGTCTGCTAGCATATCTTGGAACCTCTAAAGGCCATTTTAACCAATGAATGCCTTCCTCCTCTGCATATATACTCCAACCACCTCAAAACTGCCTATTAAAAAGCTAAATCCATGGGAAGGATTGGTTTGGAATTTGGAAATGCTTTTTTCCACACATACGTGTTGGTGCTTGTTAATGTATAATGACTGAAGTATAGAGTAAGTTTTAGACTTATGTAGGTTCATGTGGGTAAGTATGCACTAATACCATGAAATGCAGAATCTGGACACAGGTTAGTTTCTTGGTCTCTCTGAAGCGCTGAGAAGTATATGAGCATGTGGCAAGTGTTGGCTGAAACTACAGACTAAAGCAGGCTTCTGATTTGTTTGTTTACTTCTCAGCCTAACTCGTTGCCCTGGGATTTTCTAGTTGTCTCGCATCTAAGCACTAACCAGGTCCAGTCCTGCTTGACTTATGCCAAAGAGAATGAGGTCAACTAAATGCTGCTACCTATTGTAACCATTTTGTGAAACAATAGTGGAGGGAATGAAACCCAGATTTCTTCTGATAAGCGTAGCAAGGTCTATCATTGGAAGTAGCTCAGCTAATTGTGCTTTCTGGAAATTAGGGCAGATTTTGTTCAGGATATAGTAATTACCTGTATAAATGAAAGATTTTATTAGTCCTTGGTTAGAGATTGCCCTGCATAATGACCATTTGCAGTTACAGCAGTGATGAAAAGGTAACTTTATGATCAGATCTTGCATTTATGACCTTCACAGGTCTAAAAAGTAAAGGAAGGTTGTAGTATAGTAAACTTTATCATTGCTTTTTTATCAGGGGATCTCTGAACCTGTTGTTTAATAAAGAACATTTCTATGCTAGGTACGAAGAGAGTTCCAAGTTTTGACAACCTACTTAGTTTCTAGCATAGACATAGAATGTGTTTTTTTTTTCTCTCTCTCTCATTTTCTGTTAAGCTTTTTCTTTGGTTTATTTGACCTTTATATAAAAGTTCCTTGAATTAAGCTTGATTACATGGGCATAAGCTTGCAGTTTTCTTTGCCAACAAGACAGAAATTATTTCTGGATGTTATCTTTCAAGATGCTTGTTTTAACCTTCCCACTGTAGCGTGCAGTCTTAAAAGTCCCTGGTGGTCTCTCATCCTAATATTAAACAAGCTTGGTTATACTGAGATAAATGTAGGTAAGACCTACTACCATGTTTACTCAAAAATAAGACCTATCCCAAAAATAAGCCCTAGCTTGATTTTTGGGGGTGGGCCTAATCTAAGCCCTTCCCCCAAAATAAGCCCTAGTTAAGGCCCTGCCCACCTGCCCGCCTCTTCCCTTTCACTCCCCTTCCAAGCCAGACTGCTGGTGCTTTCAACCGCCTGGTCCCCTTCACACCTCTGCCTGCACAGCCACTGAAGCGACAGGGGAGGGTGCTGAAGCAAGCGGGCATCTTGCCTGCAGCTCCCATGGCGGCTGCCCCTTCCCCGCCAGAGCCAGAATGCCGCTGCATTTCAATAGATGCCAGGCTTCCCTCTGGCGGGCCTGGGCAGCTGTTAGAGAGAGATGGGCCCGTTTTAGTGCCTGGCTCTCTTGGGGGAGTTTTCTTGCCCCCTGCTTTCCAGCTCTGTCGCATTTCTCTGTCATGTTTCTCCATTGCGTTTCTGTGCTGCCGCATGCAGGGAAAGAAAAAATGTTTGTGGGACTTAAAAAAAAATTCAGTCAGACCTTCCAACTTTGCAAGATCTTTTGCAAGAAGTTGGAAGATCTGATTGAACTTTTTTTTTTTTTAGTCCCACAAACTTCTTTTGTTTCCGTGCGGGCCGCAGCTCAGAAACACAATGGAGAAACGCAATACTGAAAAGCAAGTTAGCAAAGAAATGCTTGGGTATCTGGGCAGTGGTGGGGCAAGCTCTCCAGCTCTGCAGCGGTGAAGAAACACGATGGAGCTGGAAAGCAGATGGCAAGGCAATATATTGGGGCTGCAACTGCTAAAATTCCCAGCTGGCCTGCAAGTTGCTAGTTTGTAGGAAAGCTAATACAATCAGTTGAAATTCCTGACTTCCTTATTAGATAAGCCCATTGCTAAGGATTACACAGAATCCTATAATAATTATTGTGGTGAACATTTACATCGCATGGATCCTTGACTTCATAGATGTTCCTCAGTAACAGGAAAGTTTAATTGAACAAATGAGAACAAGTCATTCTAGAATTCTCATCAACGGCTTTGGGGCAGGATGGTTCTGAACTGTAAGAGAAACATAAGAAAGTTAATTAGAAGAGCCTCTTTAAGAAGGGGGTGGGTCTACTGTCTGAAGCATTTTTTAAAAAAAAAAAAAATCACTGACTGGGTCCTAGGAATTTCTTCCCACTTGAAATGCTTGATACTTTCTGCAGTAGTTTTCAGTATATGCAACATTGTGTGCTATTTTGAGGAGGCAAATGAAATAGAGAGTAATAATGCAAGTGGAAGGAAGCTTGAATCCTGGAAAGCAGGGATAGAATCTGTGAATTCTATATAAAACCAAAGCATTTTGTGTTGCTAACTTGATTGGTTCATGAAGGACATTTGGAAAAAAAATATTGTGGGAGTGCATGTAGGCTTTCTAGAGTTTTGGAGGTTCCTGGCAAGAAAAGCTCGCCAGAAACCACCAACCCTCCACACTTCCATTGCTTTTGTTTCTATTAGCAAATTATATCATTTAGATTCCACGTCAGTCTATTAAATGAGCCGAGGTGGCGCAGCAGTTAGAGTGCAGTACTGCAGGCCACTTTAGCTGACTGTGTTCAGCAGGTCAGCAGTTCAAATCTCACCGGCTCAAGGTTGACTCAGCCTTCCATCCTTCCGGGGTAGGTAAAATGAGGACCCAGATTGTTGGGGGCAATGTAAATATATATAATATATATATATATATATATATATATATATATATATATATACATACATACATACATACATACATACATACATACATACATACATACATTGCTTACTGATGTACACCGCTTAGAGAGTGCTTGCACTTAAAGCAGTATATAAGTCTCATAAATAAATAAATAAATAAATCAAATTTCAGTGTTAACATATGTAGCTCGGAACTGAACTGTGGAGTCCTTGGTGCTTCCTGAGCATGATTATTTTCTTGCAGTTTTTTCATTACCCAACTTAGGTAATATCAGTGCTAGTGAGTGTGGGGCTTGTCCCATTTTTATACAGTAGCTTGTCCTGCCAGTGGGGGTGTGGTTTCCTCCATGGTAATTCCTTGATTAAGATACTTTCTGCTTGATTGTTTAGTGCAGGGGTAGGCAACCTTGGCTCTTTTATGACTCACAGACTTCAACTCCCAGAATTCCTGAAACAGCTGTCTCAGGAATTCTGGGATTTGAAGTCCGTGAGTCATAAAAGAGCCAAGGTTGCCTACCCCTGGTTTAGTGTTAATCTGCTTTTTGGTTGCTGAAGGAGATATATTCTGATCTTTTTGTTTCTTCCTTAGCTTAGCTTTTTTATTGTATCTTTTGAGATTTTTGAGGCGCCCCCCCCCTTTTTTTTTTTAGACTCTGTTGTCTCTTGTGTTCTCTGAGTTTGGTCATTTGTTCACAGATATTTTATTATTACTCAGCCACTGTAGGTAATGTCATCAGTTCCTAGCAGGGTAATGAAAGCAAACAACTAAACTCACAAGCACCAAGAACCGCACAGTTTGAGCATAAGCCATACATATTCCCTTTTATTGGAAGAACCAATGTATGTGTCAACATAACATAGTTAGAGATTATCATTCCCATGCTTCCCTGAATCTTAGAAGCTTATTTATGTTGCCAACCTAAATGCTTTTCTGACTTTCTTCTCTTCTGCCCTGGATCAGATAAAGTATGAGAGGTATTGTAGATCTGAGAAGCCTAGACATTCCACAGAGCATGCAAAGCCAAAACCAAACAGAATCAAACAAAATACAAATAGTCTTCAAGTTACAACCACAAGGGAGCCCAGAATTGCAGTCATAAGTGGAGGCATCACATGGTCGGATTTGTTTTTATGACCGTTATAAATGAGTGGCTGTGGTCATTAAACAATTCACATGAAGGTTAAGCAAATCTGTTCTCCTGAATGGGCACTTTTGCTGGAAACTGGCAAAAATGTCACAAATTACAACCATTTGACCATGGAATCCACAGCTGTTGCCAAGCACCCAAAATAAACTCATAAATGTGGAGGGGTGACAGTCATAACTTTGAGGATGAATGTTAAGAAGCTTTTTATAAGGTCATGATAACTTTGAACAGTCAAAGACTACCTACAGTATATAGAACATTATGTGATCTTAACCATTGAGTCTTTTAAGTCAGGGGTCCCCAACCTTGGCAACTTTAAGTCATCATTTTTAGTTAATCCTAGTGAAATATATGAATGCAACCATTGTGGCTCCTTCAACAAGTTAAAGTGAAACAAACTTGATAGCTTGCGGGGTTTTCCGTTGAACTTCAACTTTGCTAGTGACATTATTAATAAGTGTGTGAGAATTCATAGCAGAGTTTAGGAGGGCATTTAATATGGGTGTATATGGTATCAGTTGTTGCTACTGTATACAAACTGTAAATTTAGCCTTGTATTAAACTTGAGAATAATGATTAATCATTGACTTTGCCAGAGCTGTTACTGTGTGGTACTGCATTCATATTTAGTTTGTTTACCATATTTGTGAGCTGGAAGCCAGAAGATAGTCTTAAAAAAACTTAGGGGAATTTATCATACAACACTGTCAATATGTTTTGAGCTTTATTCTGATAAATTTGGTAACAAGGAATGTATTGTTTTCCCCTTAACAGAAAGTACAGACAGAAGATTTCTTTTAATTTTGATTTGTTTTTTAAACTGCTGCAACCAGCTGCAGAAATTGCATTCTACTATTACAAAATATGAACAAGGCAATAAGTGGAAAGGAAAAAAAAGATGTTAGAAAGAAGAGCAGTACTAATATTGAAGTGGTTAGAAATATGTTTTTAATGTGCCAAAATTATAGCTTTTTAACTGCTTCATATCTTTCTGCTGTCTCGAACATAAGTAGGTTACATTCAATCCAAAGAAATATAGATTTACAGAGAATAATTGCACATCTAGATTTTTGGTAAACAAGACTTTTGATTCATCAAGGAGACAGTGAGGTCCATCATATTGTGAGCTCCATGTTACTTCTAATAACTTCGTTGAGCCTTGAAAAAACAAAAAAGCATCTCTAACTTGCTAAGTTAAATCTTTACCAGCTCACCTGTCCAGATATCTGCAGTAATAACTCACATCTCAAAATAATAAAAACGAATAGAAATTTCCCTAGATCTGACTACATTCCAAAGCCTTTAGGATTTTGTAAATGTTAATTTGAAACGCTGAGTATATAAACTCAAATTCTGCAAAATGCTAGTGTAGAGTTATAATGACAAAATATAGCCCTGGAAGCAGATATAAATTATTTTTATATTCCATACTAAACAGTTAAATACTATGATGGAATAATTGCAGCTGTACTCTTCCTGATCTTCCAAATAATGTATTTTGAACAGCCAGTGCTAGTTGGGAATACAGCTAGTCCTCAAGTTACGATCCTTCAGCGACTATTAGAAATTATGGCAACACTGAATGAAGAGACCCTGACGTTACGGCTGTTATAGCATCCCCAGGATCAAAATTTGGGTGCTTGGCAACCCGCCTGCACTTAAGACCACAGGGACACTTCTGTTCTTCCTACCCTTCCTTTCTTCACCCATTTATGCCCATTTGACCTCTTCTGGTATAGAACCCCTGCTGCCCTAGCTGAGCGTTCTCTTCTTGCTCTGCTACATACCAAGCATGCCCGACCTGGCCCTTGAGACTTTCCTAGGCTCCGCATGATGGTTTCCTTGCGAGATCTGGGGAAGATGGCTTCACATAGAGCATAAGCAAGAAGATGATGAATGTCAGCTGGGGGGGGGCTCGGGCTGTGGGATGGCAAGGGTAACTGCAGCTGGGACTGGGCTGGGGTTTCCAGGGTCACCTGTAGCTTTGGGCTGGATGAGGCTGGGGCTGGCTTTGCATTACGAAGTGCTTTGTACTATGGCCCAGGGGCTTCTTGCAGCCCCAGAGATACGGCACACCAAGAAGCCCCTTTGTGCCACACTGCCGAGCCAGGCTGAAATGGCAGAGGCCTCCGGGGCATCTACAGCTTCCTGAAAAGCAGCCCCAGAGCCACAGCATAAGAAGCAGCCCTAGAGCCACATGGGTAGGGCGGGCCAGTCCCAGTGGGATGAGACTGTCCCTCAGGTAAAGTGGACCGATGCCACGTAGAGCTTTAAAGGTGATAACCAGCACCTTGAATTGTACCCGAAAGCAAACTGGCAATCAGCGCAGCTCACCGAGTGGTAGGATTGCCATTGCTAAGTGTTGTGGTTAGGTGAAATTGCACTTTATGACTTCCATACTTAGGTAAATTCTGTCCCAATTGTGGTCATAACTCGAGGACTGTCTGCATGAAGATAATCCAGTGCATCAGTAGGATATTTGTTTGAAAAGGAAATTCAATCACTTGCTCATAAAAATAATTTGAAATGACCATATTTTGTGTATCACCCAATTAATATTGTTTTTCTACAACTTTCCTTTGGGAGTTGTCCCAAGATATTTCTCTTCAGTCCAGAGTGAAGAAGAAATAAAAGTTGCTTAGATACAGTTTTAGGAAGCACACCATTTGTCCTTAAGCCTCCTCCATTTGCTTTGAGCAATGACTAAGATTTTTTCCCCCCTCTGATCTGCTCTAGGAATGAAACAACTTTCTGATGCATGATAAAGCTAAGCCACACTGCTGTCTTTTTAATGTTGAACTTCCAGTTTTGGCAGTATAATTGATTATTTAATAGTCTTAAAACTGAAAGTCGCTATTTTTGGTTACAGCCAGCTTTCTCTGCTTTTTATTTAGCGGAATGATTTTGTGGAAACAGCAATAACATTTTCAGAAAGAGTTTGATGATGCCCCAATATTTTTAATGGGCCTAGCTTTTAGCAGTATTTGTAGTGGGATATTTTTTGCCAATCAGAGAGGTGTACGTGTCAAGCCAGATTGCTCACTTTCTACGTGGGCTGCCCAAGAACAAAATCCTGCATGTATGTGCTCTTCAGAAGGCATCAGAAGGAAGGCTGTTGAAGAGGTAAGCAGATAAAAAAAGACAAGAACAAACATGAGTTCAAGGCTGCTGAGAAGTCTCTGCAGGGAAGCTGAAAGTCAGCTGGAAGTAGGCAAGGAATTGTCAGCAGTGTTTGTGAAATTCCTTATTAAGGAACAAGCATTTTATAATTTGGCTGAGTTCTAGAAAGCACTTGCTATTCCTACTTAATGGGGGGAGAGTAACTGATTTTGTCAAAGGTTTTGCAGAGGTTTTAGTTCATTGTATCTGGTGCCTCAGATCTAGACGAGAGTATCAATCTGAAGGATTATATGCAGAATCCTCTCGTTATTAAGGGTCACAGCTGAGCTCTAGAGTGCATATTTTTCATGCAGAAAATCCAATCCCTGGCTGTCAGATGCTGCAGTCTTGAAACCTTGAGAGATGCTGACAGGCAAGGCAGACTAGAAAATGTCTTGGGTTGTTTGTGGTTGGCAGCAGCTTCATATGTTCAAAGTCTTTAATTAAATCAGCAGAAGAGCCCTCTTGGAAAAGACTTCCACTGTCACTGTGGCTTATTTCTATGCTAGGATTAGATAAAATCAGATCTATTTAAGAAGCAATGAGTTTTAACAAGTCTCCAACGTGATGGCCTAAGCTTAGTTTCTTACAGATGGTCCTACCAAACTATATTTTCCTGCAGGCAAATGGTGTTCAGTAACTCCATATATGGTTTTATTCTGTATTTTTAAACAGGTGGTTCATTGTGTTAAAGCGTTATGTAGATTGTTTGGTTTGACTCAGGATGCAGTATGAACCAGGTACTCTGATTTGTAGAGCACTGTTTATTTCATCAAACATATTTGCTACCCGCCCCCTAACAGTTCCAGATAGCTAAATATTATAAAAACATTTGCCCAAATATTTCTGTTCTCAAGATATTTAGATTACAATTCATAGGAAGTTTGACCATTGACGGTATTAGATGAGATACAGTCCTTGGGCCTCTCTAAGTTTGATTGTTTGTTTGCAGATGTTTCATTAGCTAACAAGGTAATACCTTCAATGTTAGAAGGAAGTGGGAATCACTCTCTACCAAACTCAGACGGAATCAGGGACTCTACAGTTCAACCTGAGCTACTGTACATATATTCTCCTCTATTTATACTAAATGAGATTTGTGGGAGTAGTATTCCAAAACATATAAAAGACACCATATGATAGAGAAATATATGTGTAGGTTGGTGCAAAGTATGGTAGAGAAAATAGGCTAATGATAAGATAGTACCTATTAGTGAATATTAGTCAGTATTTAAAAGTTAAGTTTTTTTCTAGCTTTATACCTCTTAGTTTTAGCCTGTTTTGTAATTAAGATTGTAGGAAACTTGTTCATGCCCCAGATGTGGCATTAAGCTGAATATGAAATGAGTTTGGATTGCAACTACTAAGCAGAGATTGCAGCGTTGTATGTTATTTCTAGCAACAAGTTAGGAGAGAAAAACAACAACAATCCAAGTGTTACCCTCCCTATGATGATTGGACAGCGAAAGTAGCAGTGATCAAAATTGACAGGAGACTATTAATAAATGTTGAGCCTCCCCTAGATCAGCCCTAAGTTTATTGATTTTCTGGAAGTAAGTCAGGTATTTACTGGGGCTAAGCCATGGTGTGAAAATTGTTACAGTACAGTACAATTGTCAGCTTACCTGACACTGGGGATTATGTTAATGCTGCTGTTGCTGCTTAATGGGGTAGCCAGCTGCTGATCTCATTCTTCCCTTCTCTTTGGATTTCCAGACTAAACATTTTAACAGAACCGAGTAGTAAACCAGATGCATATTTGGGAATAACTAATGGGAATGCTAATAGGGTATAATAAAAAAAGAAGACTTGAGTGATAAGAATTTAAATCATTGCTCAGCCATGAAAGATACTCAAGAGGTTCCAAACTGAACTGAATTTGAGTGCTTGAGTGTGGTTGCCGCTGGCCCATATTACATTCTTAAAGTCAGTGCTATACATTTCTTCACGTAGCAAATAAACAGTTACTGGTTTTAATTGTTTGTGATTGTATTATATCGTGATGCTTATATAGTTCAATATTATTGTTGTATGCTGCTGAGAGTTCCTTGATTATGATGGTTCAGAAATCCAGTATTTTCCAATATTTGTCAAGGAGGGGACTGTGATGGAGTTAAGTGGGACAAAGTGTGCTAAAAGTGCATTATAGGGCATGGAGGATTATTAGTGTAGAACTAATGTTTCTTTCTCTTTACAGAATTCATCATGTATCATTTTTGCTGCGAGACATGCAAGTGCTTCTACAGTAAGTTGTTTTGTTTTGTTTTTCATTTCTTGTAGGATGTACAAATTGTTGGTTGACAATTTGAGTCTTGATTATACTGAAGACCAGTCTAGGTTGGTGACTGCATTATTGGTGTGCTTGGTGTCAGTATATATTCTTTTCAAATTCAGTAGCTCCTTCCCATTGACAATACATTTTAGGAGATAGAGGAGTAGTTTGCAGTTGTTTGACCATTTATGCTTATGATAAGAATTCATAGTAGAACCATAAATACAGTGTTATAGTTACTAGAGAAGGAAGAAGTGATAGTTTTTCATGTTGATTTTTAAGTTAGGAAGATTTCAGAAGCATTCCCATAGCTAGGCAAAAATGTAGTTTTGTTTAAAGTTTTGTATTTCCATTGAAATGCCAGGGGTAGGCAACCTTGGCTCTTTTATGACTCGTGGACTTCAACTCCCAGAATTCCTGAGCCAGCATGGCTCAGCTTGGAAACCTCTCCCTTTCCCCTCAGCATGGCTGACTCAGGAATTCTGGGAGTTGAAGTCCACGAGTCATAAAAGAGCCGAAGTTGCTTACCACTGTGTTATACCAATGGTTTTAACATACGATACCATTGATAGTCCATGCCTTTTTAATTTGTATGCAAGAAAACTAATGGAAAAAGAAAAAAAAAGGTTCAGATTACTTATAACTGTGTGAAGAGAAAATAGTCTACAATCCATTTCATTCTTTTGTGCTCAGGTAAAATAAGATGATGAGCAAAAATGGTACAAAATTACTAAATCTTTAAAAAATTAAATCAAGATTTTTGAGGTCATTTTCATCAGCAAGTTATGAAACCACTAGATTAAAGCATAGACAATTCGCTAACACAACAAAATGGTAAATGTGAAAAATTTGAAAATGTGACCTGAGGGGGGAAAAAAGTGTAGAAATAACAAAAAGGGGTTGTGGAATCTACTGAGTGAACCAGATGTCATGGTATTAGGACAAAACTTTTCTTCGTGTAGATTGCAGCCAGGATTGTTGTAAAATAGTTATTAAACAAATATGAGAAATATTTTATTTCATATATCTACTTTTTCTCTCTCTCATATATCACTTTTCTAGATTGGTTTTCTACCATTGACAATAGCTGATTTGTTGCGTATAACATTAGACGTTATTTGATTTTCAGAATCTGAAAGATGTTCTTGCGAATATGATACCCAAAGAACAAGCAAGACTTAAAAGCTTCAGACAACAATATGGCAGTACTGTCATTGGACAAATTACTGTAGATATGGTAAGTTGTATTGCTCTGCATCAATGCGCATCTATACCCTGCAGGAAATGAAATTGTTACCTTCAGACAAAATTAATTGTAAAGGAGCGTCTTTGCTGTTGTTCTCTTTAGAGCTGCTCTCATCTGGTGAAGTGCCTTTAGGGAGATGATGGTACGTTGCTGGAATGCTCTGCATTCCAGACATTAGGATGAGGTTTAGATAAAAAATAAAAAATAAATCAGAAAATGTTTGAGTATATGAAAAAAAAAAGGAATAAGATTCGAATCCAACTGTAGATTACATAAGATTCATCTTGAATGTCTCAAGTGAAAAGCTGGCAAAAACCAGAACTAGAATTAATCTCTCTGGGATCTTGGAGAACTGCTTAGTATTTGTTTCTCAATGATCTGCATTATGTAGAAACTATTTTCTTAATATTTGAATGGCTTCAACTCTTGTGCTTAGTCTCCTAAAATTAAAAGAGGTTCTTAACTTAGAACCTACTGCTGGTGGTGAATTGATCTTAATTAAAGATGTGTCCACCTCTTTTTTCAGAGCGAATAACAATAGATTTGATTCTGAACAGAAAATTATATCGAACAGTTCAGAATCTGCAACCTGCATACATCTGACAGATTAAAGCCTTTGCATAATATCTCTTCCTTAATTTATTCTGAAACGTGTACTACTTTGTGTAATACTGCTTCTGCTTATCAGAGAGGTAACCAACCTTCAACCCCTGGAAATCTTAATCACCTCTCTGTTTTTTAAAGTTTCTATTCACATGGTACCGATACTTTCCACCATATATCTACAGTTCTAAATGTCTGCATGCTCACAGCTATGTCATACTAATAATAAATTAGAAGCTGAGTGCCATCTTACATCACAATACTGGTTTTGGTCACTGTTTCAGCTTTGGTCTAATTTCCTGTCTTAGTTTAAGATTCAGCCAGTAACAGCTGATATTTCTTCACTTATTTAGAAGTGAAGAAGTATCAGCTACTACTGGTTGAATCTTAGGCTCATGGGCTGGGGAAGCAACATTTGATTTGATATTTACATCAGATATTGCTTCCCTAGCCCATGGGTTCCGATTTCCTGTAAGAAATTACATTTTCTTCTTATTGGATACACTCTTGTCCATTCATTTTGGTTGCATATCCTAGGCTTGTTTATCCACTAGGCCTGGGTCTTCAAATTACATTGCAATCCTTAGGAGATGTACAGACTGTTCTATGCACAAAGTTGCTAGTTTAATTATCTACCGTATGACTGGACCAAAGCACATGTATTTGTTCCAGGAAGAGGCAGCTCAGGGGATCAGGAAAAAACTTAGGACATTGGTATTAACAAGTGAATAGGGAAACGAAGGCACTGAGAATATTAGCAAGCAGGTCAGCAGACAGGCCAGGTGTAGGAGGAACATAAGAAATGAGGTCAAGAAACCTTACCCTGCTCATCTGCTAAGACACCTCCAGATTTTGTTTTGACCAAAATCTGGAACAACCAAATTGGAGCCCATTGGGAACTGTTTGTGGAACTTTTGAAACTCATTGCTTTCAAGAGGGAACATGTTTTCGATGTGATACTCTTTGCTAGCAGGCATCTACTTCACTCTTCCCATCTGCTTGGTATGCTTTTTCCTCATTTTGTCTCTTTACAAGAATCACTTAAAGTTGAGATGGGGCAACAGTCTTCAGTATAAATTTTATTTCTGAGTGTTTCTGCATTCATGGGAGCACCAAGCGAAAACTGATGAATGCCTCCTATAAAAAAAAAAAGATAATTTGGTATGTAGGATTATACTGGTAGGTAGGAGAAATGATCTGGAGACAGGAAGCCATGATTTAAAAAAAAAAACAGGGTAATGTTTTATAATTTTGCATGTCTTTTGAGCATTTGGGTTTGTTTTTTTTCTTAAAGGTGCTTTGTATGTTTTATGGAGAGAAGGGTGAAATGTGATATTTGGAGCTCAGGTTAATCAATCAGAATAGAGCTGAAAGAGACCTTGGAGGTCTTCTAGTCCAACCCCTGCTCAAGCAGGAGAGCCTATGCCATTTCAGATTGATGGCTGTCCAGTCTCTTCTTAAAAACCTCCAGTGATGAAGCATTTACAACTTCTGGAGGCAAGCTGTTCCACTGGTTAATTGTTCTCATTGTTAGGAAGTTTCTCCTTAATTCCAGGTTGCTTCTCTCCTTGACTAATTTCCATCCATTGTTTCTTATCTTGCCCTCTTATCTCCTAGTTCTGTCTTGACCAGCTTGTTTTACTCTGATTCAGTAAATGAATCAGTAAATTAAGTCTTGAAGTAAAAAAACAAAACAAAACACGTTTAAGAAAACGGCTTGGAGTCTTCTCTACAATTGTCTAACTTTTAGAATTTTTTTCTAAATTAGCATGCTTATCTTCCTCTGCAGCTATTTTTTGAGAGCCTTCATGGCATGCTTTTAAACTTCCCAAAACTTAAATCCCAGGCCAAGGAGGAATAATAAGATATTGTAGCATTTTGCATCTTCTCCCAAAGATGCCACGGGAAGGAGAGGTATAGAAACGTGAAAATGTGGGGAACGAGCTAGAGAGGGTTCTAAAAGAAATATATTACAGTATCTGAATTCTTTTCGGTCAGGATTCAGGCACAGACAGAGGACAGAAATTGTATTGGTCATTCTGCTACATGATCTTTGCTGTGACTTTGATGAGTGGAGTGCCTCTCACCTAATCCCATTGATTAGATCTTTTGACAACATTCAGTACCACCATCAAACACATCTTGTTTGGACCATATATAAGAGTTGTGGACACCATTTTGATGATTCTCCTCCTCTCTGAATAGTCAATGGTGATAGGGGAGAAATGCTCAAACCCTTGGGTCCTCCAGTGTGATGTCCCACAAGGCTCAGTCCTTTACTCTGTGCTATTCAACGTCTACATAAAATTGTTGGAAGAGGACATCTGGAAGTTGGTGCTGTGATGCCATTAGTATGCTAAAAATATCCAGCCATACATCACCATCTGAGATTGTGCCAGAGATGTCGTAGAAGTTCTGACTCGGTGACGGGAGTCTGTGAGGAACTGAATGGAAGCTTAAGTTATGCCCCTCCAAGATGGAGTTGCTGTTTGCCAATAAACATTAGAGCAGAGTACCAAGATTGAGCTCATGATTGCTCTGGTGGGAATCATGTTTGTGAAGGAGGTGGTCTGACTTGGGAAGCCAACTTGATTACTGCTTTCTGATTAAGCAGCAGGTGGAAGAAATGGTTAGGGGAGCTTTCACCCAATTTATACACCATTTAACAATCCTACTTAGATCAGGATGCCCTGGTGAGGGTAACTCACACTTTGATTGCTACTCAGTTGGAATACTCTTAATACACTCTATGAGGGGCTGCCTTTGGAAATGACCCAGAAGTGCAGCTGTTATAAACCACAGTACAAGAATGCCGATGGGAGAATCCCATAAATCTAGAGTAACACCTCAATGACATTGACACACTGGTTATCAGTAGGCTCCCAGGCTCAATTAACAATGCAGGTTATACATTTAAAACCTAAATGGCACGTTGTAGAATAAGATTTGTCCGTGTGGAACAGTCATGTAAAGAAGGTCTGGTAAAAGTCCCTACAAGATGCATTAGATATGAACAAGATACGAGGCCATCTCAATAGTAGCCCTCATTTTGTGTATTGCAAGCTTTTGTATTCTCGCCCTCCATAAATTCATGTAGCCCCTACATTTTTTGCAAATGGTAGGTCTTCTTTAGCTTAAGCTGAATGGGGGATTCCAAGATATCTTCATGTTTTCCTAATGTTTGTTGTTTTAATTTGAATCTATTTTGCTCATTACTCAGAGTCCTTGGTGATTGGGAAAGTTCAGAAATACTGACAAATAAAAGAAATAAATTTTGACATTACTGCCTCAAGGTCTAGTTTTTCTTCTTCAGCTTTCCACAAGCCAGTCTATGCTAATGAGGAGAATTATATCTCCTATTATTCACTCCAAGCGCATCCAATTGGCCATGACAGTTTGGCTTAAAGAAAGTTGTAGTTTAAAACATCCAAGAGTACCATCTTGAAAAAGTTATTGATACAAATCTTTGGGACGAGTTTAGGAAACTTCATTTCTGGCATTGCTCAGTAATTGATGTAAAAGTTTAACTTGTCAGGAAAAGCCTAGTCATGATTAAGCAATGCAGCAATATCGTTGATTTTATTTGTAACCCAGTTCTTTCCCAAGCGTGGAGCTGCCAAAGCAGTTTTCTTGATTTCTATTAACTTCCTAGGCTGTGCTAAGCCTCGCTTTGTTTCTGAATTAGAACTCATCTCATTATTTGCTTTTAAATTGATGTGAAATACTATAGCAGGTTTTCTGACTGCCAGCTGGAAAGCTAGCCTTGATGTTTGTTAAAAAGTACTGTTCTGTTTGACCTGATTGAAGCTGCTGTTCTAGAGAAAAAAGTGGATAGAAAGGGGAAGAATTAAGGCAAACAGGGAGCAAGAAACACTGTTAAAACCTATCACTGTTGTGTTTCACAGTGCTAAAAGAGACGGAAAATTACTAAAACCTGGGAACAATTCTGCATGAATTTTTCCATGACATATAAAACGTGAAATACATGCAAAAGTATATCAATAAGCTAACTGCAAATATGACTTAAATCATCTCAGACTGAATGGAGAAGGGGAACTTGGAGAAACTAGGAAGCCTGAAGACTCAGACCCAATTTCTGTCAAATACTGTCCAGTCAGATATTTGTGGGGACAGACATAATCAAACAAGGCAGGAATTTTTCTGCCTTCTACACTGGGTTAACTGGAGGATTACGGTGAAGGCAAATTTCTCCTTCTTTTAAGTAACACTCTTTCTTCTCCAGCTCTACGGTGGCATGAGGAGTATGAAAGGGCTAATATACGAGACCTCTGTCTTGGATCCTGATGAGGTAAGGAGGGCAGAATGGGCGCCATTACTTTTGCAATTAGCTCTTAGCCTCTCAGCTGAAATGTGGTTTCTTATCCTGCTTCCTGGGTTGGTTTTTAGGGCATTCGTTTCCGTGGCTACAGCATTCCCGAGTGCCAGAAGCTGCTACCCAAAGCCCCTGGAGGTGCAGAGCCCCTTCCCGAAGGTCTCTTTTGGTTACTGGTGACAGGAGAGATTCCTTCCCAAGAACAGGTAATAAGACATGGCAAAGATTGCTGGGAGGCTGTCACGTTCATCCCACTTAAGTGACCTGCAAAGTGATTGTGCAACCTTTTTTTGTGTCTAGAGAACTGCTGGAGAAAACAGTTAAGAGCTCTATAGCAGTGTTTCCCAAACTTGACAATTTTAAGGCATGAGGACTTCAACTCCCAGAATTCCACAGCCAGCGTTGCTGGCTGTGGAATTCTGGGAGTTGAAGTCCTCATGCCTTAAAATTGTCAAGTTTGGGAAACACTGCTCTATAGTAATGACAAGAACAGCCAAGACCAAAGGCATTGGTGTTGGATAGCACTTTCCCCCCTAGGTATAGACGTGTAACGTTGTGGTTTTCTTTTCCTAGGTGACTTGGGTGTCTCGAGAGTGGGCGAAGAGAGCGGCCCTGCCTTCCCATGTAGTGACTATGCTTGACAACTTCCCCACCAATCTTCATCCCATGTCACAACTCAGTGCTGCTGTCACAGCTCTCAACAGCGAGAGCACTTTTGCCCGCGCCTACTCTGAAGGAATTAGCCGGACCAAGTATTGGGAGGTAAGCCACAAGCAGCAAGCTTTCCACAAGCATTGGTAGAAGAGGTTATAGAGGTGACTTCAAGCTTGGCGCGGTTATGAATGTGTGGTAGGATTTTCTTCACTATCTGATTGAGCTATATAGAATTAAAATCCAGAATTATTTGTTGGAAAATGTAGGTATGTATGTATGTATAAATAGAAAATGCATACATGAATGGCCTTGGCTGTGCCATAGAACAATTCTAGTTCATAGTGCAGTCATTGTCCTGTACTTGTTTTTCTCTCAGCTTCTTTTTTAAGGCTGAAAATAAAAGACTATACCTGTTAAAATTTAGAAACTGGAGTAAACCTTTTGGTAATTTTTGTTGGTCAAAGTTTGATCGTGTTTGCATAATTGAAAGCACAACTAAAGTCACAGCAAAATCTGAAGATTGTTTCTGCAGAATCTTTTTATTGCACCTGCCAATTGAAAACTTTGTGTACAATATACCGTAAATGCCGGCGTATAAGACTTCCGTGAGCGCTGAAATCGGCGCCAAAGATGAGGGTCATCTTATACGCCGAGTCGTCTTATACGCCGGAAATACTGCTAGTTTCCGGCGTATAAGACGACGTTCTAGGAATGTGGCCTGGCTATAAAGACGGGGGTCATCTTATACGCTGGGTCGCCTTGTACGCCGGCATTTACGGTATGTAAATGCTGCTAAATACAAATTTGATTCTAGGGCTGATTTGCTAATGTTAAGTACTATGCTGCTTAACCTATCAGGATTTTGATAGGGATGTAAGCTTACCTCTGAACCAGCAGTTGCAAAGGAAAGAAATCTAGCAAGTTAACTTTACTAAATTCCGAATTACTACTGTATTTTAACCATTCAGTTAATCCAGTCATTAACTTTTCTTTCCTGATAATCCTGTTACTGCTCAATCATTTCAGATCCTTTGTGTGACCAAGTAGACACAATTTCTTTAGGATTGTCTGATTAGCACATGGTAAATGACAAGAGTCAGCTTAGCATATGACCTTGGTTCCCAATCTCTGGACTCTGACTGTGGCTGTCCTGGTAATATGAGACCTTGAGCGTAATGACATGTGCTTTGGCCTCTGTGCCCAGCCCTCTGGACTGAGGCAAGGAGACTTTGGTCTGGCTGTATAGATCTTTATCTGCCAGGAGGTGTTGCTGTCTGATTTGCAAATGACAGGGGGCGGGGAGACGGTGCTAATTTTACTTTGGCTGTAATCTTTTCAGCAAACGGTTTGAAACTGGGGAGTCTGTTAGAAGAGATTAGTTTCTTTCCAAATAAGAGTGATAGCTTTGGTTCTATCCTTGCCACTGATGATATCTGGTCTTGAAATGAGGCGAAGAATGAGATCCTGTGGACTTTCAGGATGCATCAGTTTTCCCTTCTCCGCCTCGTCATTCTTCAAGTTTTCCATAGAGAAAGAGCCAAACGTTCCTATGCCTCCTGCTCATAGAAAACAGCTGCATGCAGGACGGAGCAGCCTGATTCGGCAGCTGCTTGGTCACTGAAGAACTTCCTTCCCAGAGCATTCCCTCTGCAAAAACAAAAAGCTTTTGCTGCAGAATGAGTGTGAAATCAGTACAGGTAGTCCTTGACTTACAACAGTTCATTTAGTGACTCTTTGAAGTTACAACAGCGCTTGAAAAAAGTGACTGACGACTGTTTTTTTACACTTTACATTTCATCAAAATTCAGATGCTTGGCAACTGACTCTTATTTATGATGGTTGCCCTGCCCCTGGGATCTTGTGATCTCCTTTTGCGATCTTTTTACAAGCAAAGTCAATGCGAAAGTCAGATTCATGTAACAGCCGTGTTACTAATTTAACAGCTGCAGTGATTCACTTAACACCTTCTTAGGCAAGAAAGGTCATAAAATGGAGGAAAATGTTCCTAACAAATGTCTCGCTTAACAACAAAAATTTTGGGCTCAATTGTGGTCGTACGTTGAGGACTACCTGTATTCCTAACCTCATCCTATGAGGGACAACTGATAACACCACCATCCTTGCAGAAATGTGAACTGGAAGCTGAGCTCTCCAAGTCTTCCTCAATAGAGATAGACTAACTAAGAGAGTACATGTAGACTCACGTTTTAGCTATTTCTCATCATGGCTCCAAATTACTTGATTACTTTACCTCTTATGGAAATGTGAAGAAAATCATAATGTGGAGAAAGATATCAAGTAGTCAGAGATGTGGGCAGGTTTGGGTAGGGCTAAAATGCTCACTGGATGAACGGGCCAATGAAGTATGCTGGATTAGGTCCATTGATTGGAGGTTCCCCAACTGTATGTTGAGACATGTCCTGAAATGACTTCCTGTTCCTGCAGCTGGAATGATTGTTGGAGCTATGCATCCCTTCCAATTTGAAGGCAAAAAGATACTCAAAATGCATGTGGTTATTTCTACGGCAGCTTTTCCCCTGAAATTGCCCAGGGGCCTTCTGCAGATAAAGCATGATCCTCAGAAAGACAGATTTATCTTAAGAGATGGTGAAAGGCACCACGTATGCCCTCACAGCATCTTTTTGCTTTGAATCCAAAGAATTGCATAAACTTAACTGATCATTGTGTTATTAAAGAAACACGACACTTTTCATTCTAAACAGCCAGTACTGTTTCTTCCCCCTGCCCTGTTTTCATACTGGCAAACCCTTTATAATACATGATAATATACATATTACTCATTCGGCAGTATCATCTGACTACATCATTTTCAGTTTGTTCACAGAATTCTCCACATTTTTGACAGAGCCATTTTTAGGCAACCAACACTGACCATTTGATTGCTAGTATCAACGGTTCTGCTGGCATTCCTTTTTGCCATGTCTTCAACTCCTATCAATATTGAGTCCTGCAAAATATTTAGACCAAATATTCGTTGCGGGCTGCATTATGACAGATGTGGCGATGAGTTACTCTTTCAAAAGTGCTCTCTATCTAAATCTCTGTCGGAACAATCTTGGAAAAGCAAAGGTAGCTGGAATCTGATCCTACTTTCTCTTTTCTTTGATTTCTGAAATAATGCCCTCCTGCCCACTTGTCCTCTAATTTCCCATCCAACCTATGAGGTTGCCTTGACTGTTCTTTCTGCTGCTTCCTTCTACATCAGAGTTCCCATGTTTAATAGAGCTTTATCTGAGCTGTTCACACTCCGTCATGTGTCTGCTGTTTTCTGTCTTCCCTTGCTTTAAATTATTTTTTTTATGTTCCTCATGCCGGGCCCCTTAGTTATGCTTCCTTTCCCAATGTTACAGCTCCCAGGAGTACAGGAATGGCAACATTCATTTTTCTTCCCAATCTAATTATGCTTTGGCTTTGTGGTTACCATAATGTCTTTCCCATATGTCCTTCCCATAAGATCAGATTTTGAACAGATTTGAACAGATTTAGCTGTCCTGCTTGACCTGGCTGCACCAGCATTGTGAACGTTTATCAGGGCAGCTGCTGTAAGAAGTAACCTGGCACTTGTGCGATGCCACAGTTGCAAAACCTACAGTTGAGATGTGAAGCCCTGCTTTGAAGAGAGAGACTTGTTCAGATAATATTGGAAATGTTTTTTCAATTGTGGTTGTGTTCTCCATCTGCCAACCAGCAGAAGACCAGGATGATTGGCACATTTATCCCACCAGGCTGCTCATTAATGCTGGGTGGGAATAAGGACCAAAAGTCTAAATGGCGAATGTAAAACAAATCACTGCTACCCATCCCCTTTACTATGGGTACTTATTCTTTAGTCTTCACAAAGGCTCTAGGCCAGAGGCAGCGCACAGAGCCCTCTCTGTGGGCACGCGCGCCGTCGCCCCAGTCCTAGGCCTTCAGCTGGGTTTTATAAAACTTTTTCGCTTTAGGCCTCTGCCAACGTGTGCAAAAAAAAAAAGGTTCAATCAGTCAATTTCAACTTCTCACGGGAAAAAAAAAGTCTTGCAAAATTGGAATTGATTGATTGAACTTTTTAGTCCCACCCAGTCTGCCGTTACCACCGCAGCCACGCCCATCCAATGGGCCACACCCAGCCAATGGGCCACACCCACCCGGCACCCAACGATGCATAAGTGGGTTTTGGGTTGCAGTTTGGGCACTTGGTCTCTAAAAGGTTCGCCATCACTGCTCTAGGCGGTGATATTTAATAGCAAACTCCAGCGCTTAAGCAAGTAAGGGACAAGAGCCGTCCAGCCCCTTAAGGATAATCTTATAATGGTCTTACAATTCCAACAGGAAGACCTGCTTATTTATTTGTTTAAAACATTTATATAGCTGTCCACCTTTCAGCCAACTCTGGGCCGCTCCCAATCAAAGATTAAAAAACATATGAAATCATGTTAAAAACTACAAAACACAGCCAGTTAAAACATAAAACGTGAAAAACAATAGAAACCCTGAGCCAAACTTGCTAATGTGCCATCATCTAATCTTTTTCCAAAGCTTCGGGGGGGAGGGGGGAAACCAGATCTTTTTCCAAAGCTTCGGGGGGTGGAAATCAGATCATCTAATCTTTTTCCAAAGCTTCAGGGGGAAAACCGGTCTTTAAAACCTTTAAAAAGGCATATGTTCTTATTCGAAGAACATCTTGAAAACTGCATATGTGCTTGCCTTAATTGAAACTACTGCAGTGGGAGTCTGCCAGCAGATCACGTGCCGCTGGGAAATAGTCTTGTCAGCAAGTCCTTCCAATCCTCTTCTCCTCTTGTTTTGCCTTGTAGTTTATCTATGAAGACTCCATGGACTTGATTGCCAAATTGCCTTGTATTGCTGCAAAGATCTATCGCAATCTCTACCGTGAGGGTAGCAGCATCGGCGCCATTGATCCTGCCTTAGACTGGTCACACAACTTCACCAACATGCTGGGCTACAGTGATCCCCAATTTATTGAACTTATGCGGCTCTACCTCACGATTCACAGGTAAGCCATGCCTATATGAAAGTCCTAGACCTAGATCCTCTAGGTCAGGGGTCTTCAAACTTGGCCTTTTTATGACTTGTGGACTTCAACTCCAGAATTCCTCAGCCAGCGTGCCTGTACAGTAGTGGCCAAAATTGTGGAAACCTTTTTGGGAAAAAGTGTACAATAGAAATGCCACCTTTGGTTAAGTTTTCACCAATTTTTTTTCTAATTTCTTTATAACTGTAGCCTTGTTCACTTAATAATACTATTTTACATCGCTTTCTGGGCGACCAGTCAACTCTTTGCACCATTACTTTAATTGTATTACGTTTTACTAAATGAAATAAAAAAAAGACCAACTTGATAGTGATCACATAACACACTGACAGATGTCCTCCTCTCAGCTTCAATACATGACATCAATAACTGAATCCTACTGTGATCTGATTGGCTCCAAGATGACACCTGATTGGCTCTCTAAATACTCATGCTCATTGGCTACAATTAGATGAAGGAAAGCTACCTGATATCAACCTAAGCAAGTTGTGCTTCCTTTTTCTGGTTATTTGGCTGTAACTTTTCATAGAATACAGTATAGATAATTGAACAAATTTTGTTGCATTACATTCTTGATTAAATTATCTTTCCATTGATATACAATTTTATGGTACTACTCCCCCCCAAAAAAGTAATGTTATTAGCCATCAAACTTCAAAAATAAACTTTTCCCAAAAGGTTTCCACAATTTTGGCCACTATTGTACTTTTACAGCTATAGGCTGAATTGAGCAATGGAGATATATAGAGCTTGGGTGACAGCTGACTGATAATTGTTAAAAACAATCTGCAGGGAAGTGGATGAAATCACATCCAAAATTACACAGAGAGGCTATAGTTGCAGCTCTGGGTAATGCATGAGCTGTTACAGGAGCAATCCAAATTCTTCAGTGGCTACTTCCAGTGTGGCTAAATTTGTAAGTGCAGAGGTATCTGAACAGATTTAAGCTGTGGATGATAATACAGGTATCCTCACTTATTGACTGCCTTGTTCAGTGACCAAAGTTATGATGGCACTGAAAAGACAGATTTACAACCAGTCTTCAGACTTATGGCTCTTGCAGTATCCCAGCAGTCACCTGATCCCAATTCAGATGGTTCACAACCAGCATACATTTACAACATCCTACAGTCGCGATTGCCATTTGTGACCTTCACAAGTTGGTTTTCACCAAGTAAAATCAATGGGCAAGCCTGCAGGAAGTCAACAAACTTCAGGCATGTGACATCTGACTTAATGACCTGCAGTGATATTCTTAATGACCATGATGAAACTGTGAAATGATGTTTCACCTAACAACCGCATCATTTAGTAATGGAGTTGCCAGTCCCAATTGTCAGTAAGTGAGGATGAATTATGGCTGGATTCACATATCGTGTTATGGTTACTTAAGTATGGCTGGTCAAGTAAGCCATTGTTGATTGGGTTCACTCATTGCAGTTAGCCGTAGTCAATTATAAACCACATTGACTGAATTAATACAACAGAGGAAGCCAAAATCAAATAATTTCACTTTATGATTTTGCATGATGTTTGAAGCTGGCCTGGGTTTCAATGTCTTTGAGGGCATTGTTAGTCAAAGGCATAACATTTAACTGTCTAATTTCAGCTGTAGCATAAACTCCTGGGTTCAATTCACTGCATAGTTTCACTTTTTCAAAGCTCTTGGGCTAGCAAGGACCTCTGGAAGCTGCAGTTGGTTAGACTGCCAACAATATTGATCTAAATAAACTTGCTAAAGCTGCTAATGTTCATGAATAAGTCCACCTAGTGGCAAAAAACTTTTTTTTTCAGCAGAAAATTGCCCAATGCAAATGTTTGAATATTGTTATACATTCATAGATGTCTGGTACAAACGACCATGATGAAAAAAGCTTGAAGTATGTCATGGCACAAACCCTAGCTTTGCAGTCTAGTCCTGACATCAGACGTGTGTATAGGTCACCTGGTTTTACATCATGATACACCTAATTTTTAAGCAGCTTTTATGGGATTTCTCTGCATACATGGGTCTTGGGAAGGTGAGATGCCACTATATTTTTTTTCCTATAATTCTTAGTTAATTTTGTCAGACAGCCAGTAAGGGAAGGCTGTGTCATACTTGTCTTTAAAAACTAAAGTCTGCAAAAGTCCCGGATTGCAAAGATGTGTCAAATACTGAACAGAATTAATATTATAAAGGCCTTCAAATAATTTAGAATAAAGGTAGAAAATTTAGAGCCTTTATGCCAAACCTTGAATGCAAATTCAAAATTCCTCCAAAAGTTATCACAAATTGTTAGTGTGATTTAGAATAAAAAACCCTGAGGTTGATCTCAGACCCTACTGAGCATGTGGCACATGAAAGAGGGAAACATTACAGAAAGTCCACAGCCATGGGGAAAAAAAATGGCCTCCCACTCCCTTTTTTGGGGGGGGTAGGAGGAGGGGATTAGAAAAGTTAACAAAAGTATGCATTTTTTTTAATCTTTCTACCATATTTTATTGAACTAAATCCACTTTACTAATCTGCTTTACTATTTTAAGAACATGTATACTTTGGTTTATTTACACATTTACCATATTGGATACATTTAACAACTGCAAAATTCTAATTTAGCCTGATAGTTTCACTTACTGATTGAATTTACTTTAAAATGTTTTAAACGTTTTCTTTTGGCACTTTTTGGGGCTTCTTCTGTTCTTAGAAGCTTCATCAAAAGCACATCCATGGACTTCCAGATCAAAATTTAGCACTGGATAAGCCCTCAAGCAAATCAAACATTTAATTTTTTTTTTTTTTAGGGCCGAAAATGGTAATGCCCACCTCCAGGACACAGGATAGTATTTGGCTGTTGCCTTGGAAAATTATCCTGCATTGCTAGTTCTCTAAGCACTGTCAGGTTTTTATACTGTATTCTCAGTAAAAGACATGAAATACAGGTAGACCTTGGGATACGATGGCAATTAGAGCTGGAATTCTGCCACTGAGCAATGTAGTGGTGAAGCGTAGCATCACTTTAGTCTTTGTTGGCGTTGTAATCCAGAAGCTGGGTGGTCCATTAAGACAGGACCTCCTGTGGCTGAAGTCCTGGGTAAGCAGGCCAGTGGGCAGATGGGTTAATGCTGGAGATGTTAAGAAGCAGGGGTGGGCGAGCAGGGGTTGTAGGCAGGTGGGCTGGCAGAAGCTGCAGAGGGTGGCCCCACAGGGACCACTAGGACTAGCTGTGATAGAAAAAAATTGAATGGAATAAAGAATAGCAGTATATAGAAATCTTGCCTTTCTGCATTCACTGTTCCAAAGGAAAATATTTTATTAGAGTTTTCTTTTAATTATTCCTCCCCCCAAAAAATCAATTTAAGAAAAAAAAACCTGAGGGGAATGTTTTCCCCCTAATTTCCCGTATTTTACGGCATGTCCATGTAGTACTTGTTATTTAACTTTAATTAAATTGAGGGTTTTTTTTTTAATATTGGCCTCAGTTACTTTTTTGATTTGTGCAGCCCAGGCTTACACAGCCAGTCTGGAGTTGGGCACTGCCAAAATTGAGTTAATTAAAAAAGCAATTTTGCCCCCAAGAATTGATCAATAACTAATAGCAGGTTTCAGTTCTCCACCTCAAATCTTCTTCTTCTTCTTCTCTCCCCTTCTCCTTTTGCAGTGACCATGAGGGTGGCAATGTCAGTGCTCACACTAGTCATCTTGTGGGCAGTGCTCTCTCTGACCCTTACCTAGCTTTTGCTGCAGCTATGAATGGTCTGGCTGGGCCTCTGCACGGTCTCGCAAATCAGGTAAGTGGTCCAAAAACCGAGCAGAGCTTTTGAGGAGCTGCTGCTTCTTCTTTTTTCTTTTTCCCCTAACAAGGTCATCAGATCTCACTACTTTGTTACAGGAAGTACTGGTGTGGTTGACAAACTTACAGAAGGAACTAGGTGAGGATGTATCTGATGAAAAACTGAGGGACTTCATCTGGAACACTTTGAACTCTGGCAGGGTGAGTGCTGATATCTCTGCATAAGTGGCAGCTGCAAAGAAAATTTGCATCCTCATAATTTAAGAATATCTCTAGGCCCCACAGGCATTCTTTAAAAAAATATGAGTGGCAGCATTTTGATATTTCATTTAGAAATATGTTCACCTGCTGCTTCCTCCCACTGTTGATTGCAGCAGTATATCTACACTCAGTCATGTGAACCATTGTAAGGTAAAGTTGAAGTATGATTCCACAGTAAGATGGGTTTATCCTTTCTAAAACAAAGAAAAGAGTTGTGCTAGCAGTACTCTTATCTTCTGGAGAGCTGTGATTGTTGGTGATCAGTCATTGAAAAGGAAGCACAAGAACCTGTTGTTCATGGTTTCTCGCATTGTTCTGTACTCTAAGCAGTGTTCACGTTGTAGGTGGTTCCTGGCTATGGACATGCTGTACTGCGGAAGACAGATCCCCGCTACACCTGCCAGAGAGAATTTGCTCTCAAGCATCTTCCCAAAGATCCTCTCTTCAAGTTAGTAGCCCAGTTATACAAGATTGTCCCTAATGTGCTTCTGGAGCAGGGAAAAGCCAAGAATCCTTGGCCCAATGTGGATGCACATAGTGGTGTCCTACTACAGGTGAGTTGCTAGTTCTAATATCCTTCCTTCTTGCAGGATGGGGTGGAAGACCTGTACTCTGCATTCAGATGCAAACTAAAATGAATGGTTGCGCTGAATGAAATTGTGGTCACGAAGGATGATATTCAGAGAATGTATTGCAGAAGGTGCTATCGAATTCTTGTATGCTAACAGTTCGGTGGGCCTCTCAGGTACTAACTGATTAGTCAAAGAAAATTTGATCAGGTAAACCTCAGCCAGTGTGAACTTACCCATAGCTGAGGGAAATTTGTGTATGTTAGTCAGACTGTCTCAGCATTTAGCTTATTCTACTTCAGGGGTTCCCAACCAGGGGTGTGAGATGGTATTCCAGGGGGTGTGAAAACTTGGGTTTTCAAAATTATAGTGTATATGCATAATTCATTATTATTTTGAACTTTTGTAAGGGGTATAAGAATATATCAGAAGTGTTCTAGGGGTGTGGTGTATAGAAAAGGTTGGGAACCACTGCTGTACTTAGTTTGTTGCTCTTTTTCTTCTTAATGGCTACTTTCCAAATATTTAAAGATAAATAGTTTGAAGCTCCATAGCCTTATGATATCTTGCCTGGTGTCTTAACCATTGCACCAAGTATATAGAAATAATTCATGGATGGTTTTTTTGCAGCATGAAAATGTGCAAGTCATTTTCTTCTTAGTACTTTAGACTGATGTGCTAGCTGGTCCAATAAAATAAAAATGACAAATCCTTTTCTGCCCACCTGCCGAAATCCACTCTGTAGGGGGGATTGCGTTTCCATTTTTCATAATATATTCTTTAGAAAGACAGGCTCACTTGAATTGGGCATTTTGCTGGTGGGTGCTAATGTTATCTTGAGCAGGCATTTGGTATGAAAAGAATGAGGAGACTCTGAAAAGGTGTGCAACAGAACCAAGACCTCAGCCAGCTTTAAGTTAATTAGGAGGAAAAGCATACAGAATATGCCTTCTGTCCTGTTTAGGTTGTACGTGGAAATATTGCTGGGTTGCCTTCTAACCATTGCTGTTTTTCCACCCTCTCTGCAGTACTATGGCATGAAGGAGATGAACTACTACACTGTGCTGTTTGGTGTGTCTCGAGCCCTTGGCGTTTTGTCACAACTCATCTGGAGTCGGGCATTGGGCTTTCCACTGGAGAGACCAAAATCCATGAGCACAGATGGGCTGATGGTGCTTGTGGGTGCAAAGTCTGGTTAAAAGCAAGGGAATTGGCAAGGGTTTTAGAACTATTGAGGGAATGATAGAGAAAATGCAACTTTTTTTGTTTGTTCAAAGGGCCTTGAAAAGATCCTTCCTTAGAGGCACTGGCCATCACTTTTTCCAGGTTATTTATGAAGTAAATGCAGATAAAGCTAGATTCTTATCCCCTCCACACATTACCTTAATTGTCACCAAAAGTTAGATTCAGAAGGGCAAGGCCTCCCTCCCATGTCCCTTTCTCCACAGGCAGCTCTTCCCAACCTGAGCTGATGCCCAAAGCTAAAGAAAGTGCTCCTTTCCAGTTCAGATTCATTTTTGTTGCCCCATGTTTTACCACTAGGAGTAGAGGACACTGCCCCTTTCTATACAATCATGTCATTACCACATGCTGTGTTGAACCACACCTTTCATCTCCATATAGATGGGGTGTTCTGCATTTGAACAATGTGCTCCTTTTTAAGCCACCTTGGAATGTCGCTATTTTATCAGTGGGTGAGAGGGAGGGATGGTCCTCTACTTCAAGATGTCCAGCCTTCTTCCCATTCTGTGCTATTTTTATTCTGTTATCGTGTGAAGCAATGGATTTATGTTCTTAAAAAACAGTAAAGATGCTGGCAAAGCTGAGGCTTGAGCCACCACAGTAGCGTGCTGAACAAGTATCGCTTACCTCTTTGTCTAACAAAGAGGGACAATTTGCTTTTTTCTCCTCAAACTCCCACAATACTTGATTTCCTTGATTTCCTTTGGGCACACACTCTTCTCTCAAGTGGGACACTTCCTCCTCAGTATTCTGATTTTTGTGGGATGGTGCTTTGTTTCCCAAATCAGAGCCATAGTGATAGCTATAGCTAGGAACAAAGCGGCACCTTACATTGCAAACCTCTTTCCCGTATTTTCTCTCCCCTGCACCATTAACTTCTGCGTCAGAGTGGTGAAATTGGAAACGTGGAGTGGAGATTGCCTAAAATATTGGTAATGCTTTTATAAGCGCAGTTGTGAACATGCTGCAAGGTGGCATTAAATCAGTTGCCACCATTTTGAGACAAATAGAATCCGCCTCCTTTCCTCTCTTGAAAGGACTTCATACACTCCTACCAATGTTTGTTTTTCTGTGTTTGTGGGAAATCCTTTGTCCTATAACCTCAAAAAAAAAAAACCTCCACTTAAGCTGAAGACACAGGGTGCCTGTGTAAGCATCAGCTTCCGTTGCAAACTTTGGATGGTTCTGTATAAACTGAAAAATAAATGTTTTTATTAACAAGTTACAGTGACATTGTCCTTTTTTTTTTGTGGAGAACATGTTGGTGTAGCTTTTTTGCCTGGAGCTTTTTACCATTGGTCTCTCACACACCCCTCCCATTTTGGCCAGAATATTTGATTTCTTTAGAATACTGGAGTGAGGCAGTAAATGGAGTAACAAAAGCTGCTGTGTGGATAGATGGGGCAGCTCTGAGAATGACTGGTTAGAGAGAAGAGCTGGCCTGTGTAGTGATTTTTCCTTTCGTTGTTTCACATCTATCTGCTTTGGATGCAGCAGTGTTTGGGATCCTGAAAATGTACAGTACTATGCTATCTGATCTTGCCTCTCTTGTTGATTTCTTCAGTACTTCCATCCTGAAATCTGACTTTCTACACTCTGAAGAAGCCTGGATCAGAAAGCAGTAGGGAACCCTACTGTCCAGTTCTGACTTTTTGCTCATCAGGGATTTTGCATATCACATAATGCTAAATCACAAATGGCTTCCCTTTCATTTTTTTCACTGGGCTCCTTTGGCCAATCATAAGTATACATTTATGTGCTTGCTTGATCCTCATAAAATTATGTCTGGATTGATAACTCTTGCTATTTCCCTGCATAGAAGATTTGCACAGTTGCTTGTCACCAAAGTGGAAAGATAATGCACAGTGTTAAGATTTGGTTTTATCTCAATTCCTTTGAGATGGCAGTATTGACTTGCCATTCTGTGCTGGTTGGAGAGAGTTAAAAATGTGAATGGAAGCAAGGATTCCCCACATCTCAATTAAATGTCGTCCTATCTGTTTCTGAAAGATTGTATTGCCAAAATTTGGTCATTTGCTATAATATTTGAGGGGCACACAGACAAACGTTCTGTGTTCCAGAAGCAAATCCTCCCATGCTGATATTAAGAAAGTACATCAAAGTAGTCTAGGTACAAGATCATGCATTGTTTTGTGTGACAAATTGTACATACAATCATTTTCTATGCTATATAGCACTTCCTTGCTTTATTCAATATTCTGCGTTCACATGCGGTATTCAAACAAACTAACACATTGATGGGACAATCTACAGTAAATTGATTCATTGTTTCTTGCAAACTCAGAAAAAAACGTAGTTGTAGACTTTTGGCTGCAAGCTTGTAGATGTACAAAAGTTGAAATTAGATCTTCCAATCAAAACCTCAGTTCAACTCGGGAACTTTTTTTTTTTTTTGTCCTTGAAGTGCATAGTGCACACTGGCAGGAAGTCAATATCTGCTGTGGATTGGTTGGGTGTGCGCCATAGAGGGGAATGAAATGCAGCTGGAATGAACTTCCCAGAAACATTCTATAAATAACCCAGGTCTCTTGTGGACACACAGAAACAAATAGTTTTTGTTTGATCCAGCAGCATCAGAGTCTAAAACATATTAATGAAAATATGCATTTGATACAGGTTTCCTCTGAATAGCATCATTTTGCATTACTGTACAGGTTGCCCTATTTTGAATGTGTTTGCTTTAAAAAAATCTATTGCTGAATTATAAACCTGCATTGTGAGCTTTGATTTAATATGCTCAAAGATAAAGATGTGTATTTCATTCTGAGATTAGGTTGACTAACCGGACAGGACTCAAAGGTGAGAAGCATCTTTTAAATGCACACTTAATTATCTGTTCAGCTTCTGTTTTAAAAGTTTTCTTTGAGAAATAGATACTTAACAATAGTTGAAGCTGCTTTTTACGGTGAAATGTACAGTAATTTAAGGTGAAATGTACAGCAGTCTTTAGGGTGAAATGTACAGCAGTGATTTTCTATGTGACCAGAAAGTGAGCTGACTAAAATAGTGGTATTTCAATAATCAAAAACATATGACTGAAAATTATTGACCTATCACATACAAGGCCATAGGTAATGGCTCTCAGACACTGAAAGAGTTAAGGGAGGAAGCTGGGCTGTGGATCCCGCATGAATAGGTCCATACAAATTCAATTCCAAGGATCCAAACAGGAGTAGAAGGATTTTCTCTGGTGGGATTTTGCTTTATTAAATTTATACGCTGCCCATCTCACTATCAAGTGACTACGTCATTAATCCTGTTGGGAGTCCTCTCTATTGGCAGAAAGCCAAGTAAGAAAAGACCCAGCTGGAAATTTTGCTGGAGCTAAACATTGCATAGGTTTTTATAAACTACTATTTAACCTATCGAGATGCTTATTTGTGTGTGCGCATGTTACTGGGAGTCAAATGTAATCTTCGAATGGCTGACCAATTTCATTCAGCTCAAGTAATTTTTTTTCAACACCTTTCTGATTCTTTGATCTGAGTATGCATAACAAAAACTTTAAATTCTTAATGAATCAGCAAGGCCCTGTCTGAGGAAAAGGGAGTTCACCTTCAGTATACGTTACCCAGGTTCTTCATCTACTGAAGAAAAGATTGCTTCCCCTGAATAAATTGAAGCAGTTGAAGTGGCAAATACTTTCTCCAGAAGCTACGAGCTTTAGATTGAGAAACCCCTTATGGGAGAGCCAAAAATCTCAATCTGAAACAGCCCATACTTCTAGGCTATGTTACATGTCTATGTTATGTCTTGGCTTGGATGTACTGTAGTTGCCTATGCTACAGTGTTTGTTGGGTCTCTTCTATGCAAAATCGGTGCTTAATGTTCACTTCTTGTAAGGTCAGTGCTAATTAGCCTCTCTTGCACTGCAGTGTGTGGTTATCAATTTTGTAAAACAGTCCGGTGCTTCTCATTTCTCATGGAATTGAGGGCATGAGAGAGTACAAGCACCCAGACAGGCCTTCCAGAGCAGAGCAGTGGTTGAAGTAGGCAAATACTTCCCTACACTAGAAGGGGAATTTTGCTGTCCTTATTTAGCAACTGCGTTCTAACATCCCGTGACCCTTAAGATGTCCTGCTGACTTCCCAACACATCCCTGCCCTCATATAAGGCACAATGTCTGACAGAAAATCGCTGCATCTTTTCACAAACATTTTATTAAGTCTATAAAAATGCAGTTGGGATTGTTCAGTTTTTCAATGATCAAATAAGGAAAAAGGATAGGGGAAAATAATTTCATTTACTGTGCATGATTCTGTCTACCCTTTTTTTTTTTTTTTTTGTCTACAAACATACCCTTACAATGTGAGGTAGCACGTACCAGGCTAAGGAACATAAGACAGCTAATTGAATAAAAATATGTGCAGAGGGAGAAACAGAAGGCACAAATTTAAGACATTGTTTTGACAAAAGACAGCAGAAAATTAGGCATTTAATATAGATGGACTTGAGAAAACTTATATTCTTCAGGTTCATTAGATGCTAGCAAAAAAACCCATTACAGCTATGCTACAACTGGTATGAAACTTAAGGAACAAAACGTTTTAAAAAAAGCACCTGGGCAGGACAGCCTGCTTATCTCACTTTACAAATTTGTTAACTATGCTACAATGCCTGATTTTGGTTGTGCCTAATTTAATATCCAATTGATTTCAATGGGATTCCAGTTCAAATAATTGGATCTGCATAAAAGCTACTTTAGTGGAGATGATCGAGAAAAAAAATTACTGTAATGATTCAAATATTTCATTTACAATAATTTAAAGTAAACAAGAGCTGCAAATCTGTATCCTGCTCCTTGAGAAAAAGTTCTAATATGTTTCAAGATTAATTTGCCTATCAGTGACTAAAAATAGCCACCATACCTTCGTTAACAGTAGCTGGATTTGGTCCCCTCTTAGCAAAATAATAGATGCAAAATTGCCTTTTCTTTTTTTTTAGTTTTAGAGGCATCCACCTGTGTTAAAAGGACCTCTGAAATCAGCATTCATAGTGGCTATTATTACAAACCTATTGTGTGAGGTATACCTTATATTCATGAACAAACCAGCTTTGTAGAACATCAGCTGATCTCAGCATGAAAAGCAAATAAAGGCAGACATGGATGGGTAGATGCCTTCCTGTATTGTTATTCAGAAGTCAAATTGATGCCAGGACAAGTGTTATTCTAAACTAGCATTCTAGGAACGCTATGGACAATATGAATATTGCACAATTCTGCGTTTTATAATCTTGAAAATACAGGAGGCAGCTACAAGATCCCTAAGTGGTTGCTTGCTTTCTGAGACTCTTAAACAATGTTATTCCTAGCAATTAGAAACTTTTTAAAAAGAGAACACTAGGTTTCTTTGGACACCGATTTCTAAATACATCAAGTTTTTGTTTTTGGCTTTGGTTTTACTCCTGGAGAACAGCAATACCACACTTAATCAGACCACTGCTGTCAAAACTGCCCTTAATCTTTCTCTTGGACTGTTGCACAGCTATCCAGTTGTTCTAAACCTGGGCAGTTCTTAATATGATTATGCAGAAGTCTAACCATGTTTAGCAGGGTTCAATCTCAAGGAAGCATGAATAGGTTTGCAGCTTTGGTCAATTTAAGGTGACCAAGAATGTATTTCAAAATCTTTGGGGAAGTGTTTGTTCTTTAAGTTACATTATTATTAATACCAGTATATTAAGTGTTTTGAAATGCTTGTTCCTCATAGTACAGTTACGCAGCTGAAAAAAGCCACTACAGCAGAGTGGGATTTGAACATGCCCCGTTCTTCCAAATAATTGAGCTTCATTGAAATATACTGTATGCTGTATTCAGGATTTACAGTGTATTGCTTACAGTTTATACATACTGCGTGAAAATCTGCCATGCATTATTGGATTTAAATTTAAAGGCTCTGTTCTGTGTCAGTGAAACTTACTATTTTCTATTAGTCCAACTGCTCATCCTCCTTGTATAACAAGGGCAGCTAGTCAGGAAGATCTCTAAAGTTGCAGTCTTTTTCTTTCTTTTTAAAATCATAACCCAAGATGCAATCTGCTGAGGAAGACAGAACACTGTCATGACTTAGATATTATTAGACCGTTAAGATATTTGAAGTTTCCTAGGAGTGACTTCGCCACTCTTAAAAAGGGGGTGGGAGAAGATACTTGTTCAGGCAAGCATTCCAGGCAGTCTAATTTAAAAATACAAACACAATCTTGTCTGAGACTTAAAGACTACTGCAGGCTGTGCCCTCTGTGTGGAAGCTAGTCATGCATAGGCCACAACGACAAACTAAGATAAAGAGCAATCTCAAAGCATTTTACAGGAATTAAGCAGTTGATGAGTTTAAGAGGGTGGAAGGAATAGGAGCATATTTAAATATGAATGATGATAGCTGGGAATTTGCTGAGAAAAAGGTAGCCATTATAGGGCCAGATCCACATAACTCTTGTCATGACAGTGGAGCCAACACTCAAAACCCAGGAAGAGAAGTGGCAGCTGACTGATTCGTGGAAATTGCCTCAAAGCCAAACTGCTTTGCATCAAGCAATTCCTTCCCAGAGTTTGGCAATGATTACAATCCACAGACAGAAGTAACCCTGGCAGATTTCCCCCCTCCCCTTACATCAAAGGAATCTGCTTCATGACAGGCGCCCCCAGTACATGCTCTACCTTACCCCTGAATCTGTGCATTACTCACTCCTCACTATTCAAACTTGATGGACTTTTATCTATGACAAATTAAGTCTGGAGAGTCTGGTCCTAAGGAGAAAGTTTTGAGAAAAATCATGGTAGTCACATATCCCTGTTGAGCCATTCCTTCAACACAAAATAGTTCCTCCCTCCTCCCCTGTAAACACTCCACAGGCAAAGGCTTCTCAAAATGCCTTTGGCACATTGAAGCAGGGCCTAACCTTTAGGCATCTTATTTTAGACAACCCCCGAAAACATTCGTTTTTATGAGTTACAGTGATACCCAGCCCTTTCCATAAAAATATACATATTTGATACACTAGAATTTCTCTCACACTCCCCCAAAGTTGCATCTTCATCAGACTGCACATGCACACACCCCAGTATTTTTAGCATCACGCTCAGGATGATCCAAGCCTACATGGTAGAGACACTTGTTCGGGAGCTTGGTCACTCTCCACAGAAACACAGCCAAAGTGGCACTCTCTTCCTAGCCTTGGCAATCCTGCACACACGTGGTTTGTGCAAATAGTGCTTTTAACAAAAATAAAATTTCCTTGGTAACTAGAAAGGGGACAGAGGGTTTACACCAAACTAGACAACACAAAATTATGTTAATGGGGTGGGGAAAGGGAGGGTTGGGGATACCCACAATGGGGATATAGCCAGTACAGCAGCCAGGAATTGAGGTCTTTCATCTTGGAGCTGGTTTGCTGAAGATTCCAGGTAAATTTCTTCCCACAAACTGTTTGGCGACGTGATGCTTAATTGCTCCTCTCCCACATTCACCCTGGAAGCTTCATCTTCACTGAACTACAACAGATACAGCCGCTCGTGGTACAAAAATATGTGATGGAAGACACAGTTTTGAAGAGATGGGAACTATTTCTTCAAAGTGGAAGCTCTCGGCCTGCTAATGCCATTTTCCAGTCTCTTCACATAGAGCAGCAGAGGTAGAGCTGAGTAAACTGAAACAGCCAGTTAGGTCATAAGAGTGGCTTTGCTGATTTAATTACTCCCAAAATATCCTGGCTGCTGAACTTCTGAAGTGCTTGCAATCAAAACATCTGCTGGTAGGGTAACATTTGAATTTTGAAACTGGTATAAAATCATCTTGGAAGGCCGTACAAGCTGGACATTAAAGAAAGCTTCAGTCGTGCTGCAATAGGAAGGACCACTCTCTTTTCCCTCACGTTCCTTCCTATCTCAAAATACTTTCATTAAGAGCAACATCTATTTTCTAAAATAATCCCAACTCCAAAAGAAAGCCTTTCCTTGACCCCCATCATTCCCTCAAAAAAGGCACTCATTGAGCAGCTAAGTGGCTGCCATTTCTTTCTGATCTAACCCAAATGATGAATAGGAAAGGTGGAAGAATCCGATGCACCAAAGAATGCCAAAGCCACCCCCAGGGCAACTACTGTAGTAGGCCCTTCTCTTTTATCAAGAAGTGGACTGGTCGTCCTTAGGCCCACTGAGAGAACTTAAGTTTTTGCTACCTCTTTCTCAAGAAGTCAAGGAACAGCACAAACTACAATCTAAGGCAGCCACAGTGGTATGTTTCATAGAAAGAAGCTTCAAATGAAGTATGCTAAAAAGCATAAAATTCCTGTCAGGTAAAATAAAAGTGAAGACTGAGACGCTGCTCCAGAGGTAACATGGCACTCTGACCCTTTCCTTAGGAATAAGTCTTGGTCATCACACCAGGCCCAGTGGATAAATTAAACAGGATATCAGGAGAAACCAAATAAATAGATAAAAACAAACAGCTGGGATGCTGCAAGCAAACACCCAACTTCAAGTGTCCGCTGAAGTGACCAAAGCCGCAGGCACCCTTCACGTCTGATGGACTTTGTGGAACATGAGTTCTTGAGGAATTTGGGTCTCGGGGCCATAATTCTTCGCTGCCCGGCGCTCAAAGGCTGCCACCATCTGCTTTACTACCTCATCGAAAAAAACGGCAGCCAACTGCGAGTGCAGCAGGGAACGAAATTCAAAAGAGATCTGAGGAAAGAGAACAGCACATTAGACTACTGTGAAGATCATTTTTCCACAGTGAAGCTAGGCCATTTTACAATGAGAAAGGCCCTTCCCCTTGCTCCGGAGAAGGGTCTAGAAAAGATTTGCTGTGGAAAAATAATTTTGAAATTACAAATCAGGAGAGACCACACAAAGCATTCTTAAGTACAGCAGGAATAACAAGTACACTTATAAAAACGGTGTACAACTACTTGCTGAAAACTGATGAGGCTCCAGTTTTTTCCTACAGAAGTTGCCCAGGGGGTGTATTACTGTGATAATAAATTGGGATGGCCCAACTGACATCTACTTTGTGCTGATCCATCTCTAGTTGGGGCAGAGGCAGAAGGAAAGGAGGACCACAATCTAGTCTCAGTTGGACATCAAGAATGGCTCTAAGTACAGAACAATAGTGCCCAGCAGGATGACACAGAACCCCAAAGAGTTCCTGTTTACGACGCACATGTAGCTAAACTTTGACTATTAGTGATGCCACTTTCTCTAACTAAGTCAGCCACTGCCATAAAGACAGCACTTGGCTGACTTGTTCGTGACTTACCTATGCTCCTTATGTTTCATCTATAAAATCAAGATTTCCATGGAAATGGATTTGGCAAGGGAGATCTTTATAGCTAAGGTTGTAACCTAATGGGATGGGTGGTACAGGATTTACGTACTTATCCAGGTACTGGAATGGTTTCTTGTTTTTACACACTATAGCTCCCACTATAGTAGGTGCCACAGGGGCATCTACTAGGTGGACTGCCTTTGGCAAGTACAGAGTTTGGAGGCCAGAGAAGTGACATACCTCAATGACCTTGGAGTTCCCTACTCTGCTTCAAAGAATTCATTCAACGGCTCTAGGAAATGAAGGCTTGTGGTAGGAATGCTCAGTACCAGAAACATCTCTGCCACCAGAATACAGTTCTAGTTCCTTCACAACTAGGATCTTACAGATTTTTCTCAGTAGTAATGGAAAGTCCATCTTTTTTAAAAGCCGATGGATGCAGGGCCCCCAAATCAGTCCTCATTTATGCAAGAGCTAATGAGCTGGTGAGGAATCCCATTAGCCTTTGTGTGCTTACTGCGAAGTCCAGGGTACAGGTGCGAGGATAGCCTGGAATGCCAGGACTGAAACGCCAGCTTGTCTCCAAATGATTGAAAAGTTTTCCATCAGTGCAGACTGCCTGGGGAAAATAATAGCAAAGATTCAGGTTGGCAGCAAAACCCACACAGTGTGAATTAGCCAAACTGACGCCCTCCAGATATGCTGGACTACAACTCCCAGAATTCTCCTCAACATGGAGGACAGCGGAATGGCCAATAGAATGCAAGAGTTCCCATCCCCACTCTAATAACAGCAGCTCTGGATAAAAATTTATCCATCAACCTGCATTTGAGACAGGTATCTCATGTCTGCCTCATGAGTATCTTGCTTCATATGTCGTGTTTAGGGAAAGCGCTTCCTGATGATCACTTTCAATATTTTTAATTTCCATTAAGTGTTCTCTCAATGCCAGTGCCACCACATTCATCAAACTTCCCTCCAAATTACCTGAGGCACCAGGACAAATTATTAATTACGCAAAGCTTGTTATTATATTGTCATTGCAACACTGAAGTATCATCAGCCTGGTTAACCCACAGCTACACAACTCACCTTCACCAAATGGGGTTGCACCAGTGTCACAATAGAGGTATAACGTTCCACAACAGGAGGGAATCCAACTTCCAGCTGGGCCTTCACATGTCCTGCTCGCTTAGAGACCACCGTTGATTTCTTACACCATGGAACAAATTCCTTATATTCATTCACATTGGCCACAACACCATACATTTCCTGCATGGAATAACTGCAAATAAAGCGAGAGTGACTCCTTATGTTATATCCACAATGATCACATGTCCACAGTGACATAGGTACATGCATACCACAGGATGCTGGAATATCTATTAAGCTGTGAACATTGAAAGGAAACATTCAAAATTGCATTTCTTCTCCACTTGTCAAATCCAAGATCTTGTTTTAGAAGAGAATGGAAGAAATAGGATGGATGTTTCATTTACTTATTCCCTTAGATTCCATTGTATCAAAGAGAACTAATGTACAAGAAATAGAGCCTGGCTCCTTCTATGATTGATATATTCTGCTGTTTGGAGATTAACAGGCATTCTGTTATTTGAGACAGGCAGTAAATTATTTAATATAATATCTGCCTCTTTCCAAGTCTTGCAAAACTCCATGCAAATTTCAATCTTATAGGTATCTATATTAAAAAAAGAAATTTAAAATAACATAAGATAAATTTTGAAAAAAAAATGGAATCTCTTAAAAGCAAAGATAAGCCTGCAAATCTGACCATTAACTTTATTGTCAAATGTCTGTTTCAAGGACAACTACTGTGCAGTGAGAAAGGTTTAATTACTTATGCATATTTGGCACAGTATATCTAGATTCAGAAAAGAGACTAAGGACACAGTGAAAATTGCTCAGCAAAGGTACAAATTTACTATGATTGGTGTATTTACAAATTGCTTGAAGGATAAAAAGGGATTACAAGAAAGGGGGAAGAACCTTGATTAAAAATACAGAAATTGCAGCACTTATACAAACCCAAGGTCATCTATTGGGACTATTCTAACTGTAAATGGTTATTGAAATATGACACAGAAATGGAACAAATAAAAAAAAACTATGATAAAATCAACACAAAGCTTCCAAGAAGTAATCACAGTACAACAATGAGAAAAATAGAAATATTTAAGTTAGCTGTTGGGAAACAAATGGAAAGGAGGGGGAGAAAGTATGACAAAAACATGTTTCTAGAACAGGGGTTCTCAACCTTGGCAACTTTAAGACTTGTGGATTTCAACTCCCAGAATTCCTCAGCCAGCTTTGCTGGCTGAGGAATTCTGGGAGTTGAAGTCCACAAGTCTTAAAGTTGCCAAGGTTGAGAACCCCTATTCTAGAATGTTTTTACTCTAATATTTTTCTTTGTACTCTATTCTTAACTTTCTAAAAATCTGGTAAAAAAATGAAAAAATAACAAAGAAATAAGATCTTTGATACAGAACTGGCAGACAGAAGGAGACGGAGCAAGAGGAGGGTAACAGAAGGAGAGAAAGTCCCTGGGACTCTCTTTTTTTATCAGCAAATTCTCCCAAATACTTTCTCTGCTTATGTAACTGCAGAAGATAACAAACTCACAATCTTGGATATGATTGCAGCCTGCTACAAATAAAGAAATACATAACATCCATGTTTCCAACCCACTTATCAATTGCAAGCAAAGTTCAGTTCTCTTTTTGATAACACATTCCTTATTGCTGCAGAGGAAGTTAGGCAGAATGAATATACAGCAAATCGAGAATGTTCATAGAAGATAAGGCTAGAAAGGGCTACTGGCCACACAATCAGTGTATGTTATCTATAGATTCCAAGTATCATACAGCTTGGAAGAATAACAAAATGGCCAATCAAGATCATTCTTCCCTCCCATGAGCTGGGGAGAAGAATTTAAGCTAACTAATCCCTGATTGCATAATCCAAACTAATAATAGCCTAGGTAAATCTGCACATAACAGTTCCTTTTCTGACTCTTGATTGTACACCTCCACCTTTCCATAGGTACGGGAAGGTAATACTTCGTGGAGAATATAAGGAGATTGGTGGTACTGTTATCCTGAAGTAAGCAGCCTCAGTTTCCTCAAGATTTTGCTGATTATGTACAGGTAGTCCTCAGTACAGGTAGTCCTCAGCTTATGACAATTGAGCCCAAAATTTTTATTGTTGAGACATTTGTTAAGTGAGTTTTGCCCCATTTTACGACCTTTCTTGCCACAGTTAAGTAAATCACTGCAGTTGTTACGTTAGTAACACGGTTAAGTGAATCTGGCCTCCTCATTGACTTTGCTTGTCAGAAGGTCGCAAAAGGTGATCACATGACCCGGGGACACTGCAACCATCATAAATATGAACCAGTTGTCAAGCACCCGAATGTAAATCACGTGACCACGGGGATCTGCAATAGTCGTAAGCGGGAAAAATGGTCATAAGTCACTTTTTCAAGTGCCGTTGTAATTTTGAACAGTCACTAAACCGATTACCTGTATTGCCTTAGCTTCCTGTAAAACTTGACTGGTCACTGTGGGAAAGAGGACACCAGATTAGGCAGTCCATAACTTGGATACCACGGGTCTTGCCTTGTGTTTTTATCCCTTACGTTAGAAATAGGTCCTCTTCAGTTGCTTTGGACTACGAAATTTCTAGTCTTAAAAACCTAGAGTTCTGTATTGTTCATTATTACCCAAGTAAATGATGCTGGTGTGGATCACACAAAACAATATTCGAGATAGTGTGTATATACATTTTTCCTCCATCATGAAAACACCCTCATGCAAGCCATGTCAGCTCACCCAATGATCCTCCTCTCTGAATATTCCTTCCGTTTGTTGATGAAAGGTCCTGTAAAGCTGATAAATGTCCGGCTGTGCTGACCACTGAGATCCCAATCAAGACTGCTGATAGTATGAGGGTCTCGGATCACCAGACTTCCACAGCATGGCATATACCTGGAACTGAAAGATCCCCAGGATTAGCTGGCCTGAATAGAAATCTACCAAACTTTCCCAGAGTCTAAATTCAACATCCTTTGTTCTTGAATAACCTAACAGAGGCATCACCCACTGATTCAGAAAGCTGCAAGTAAATTACAAGCATGACCTAGCATGGTGCCCTGGACTGAAGTCCTACGTGTACATTGTGGGGAAATCCTCATACATATAATGGGGGGAAGGAAGTTCTTCAGTCGATTTTCACAATGTGAAAATCATACTACAGCTGTGGGGTAATTAACTTCTAAGGGCAAATGCTCTTGTTCCTCTTGAGAAGTGGGGGGGGGAATGTTAGAAGAAAAGGACTGTAAAAATCATAATCTATGAATTTCAGAGGGCTTCTGATTATCTGCTTCTGGTTCTGAAGCTCTTGTATCACTGTATCTGTGATTTCTCAGATTATCATCTCTGTACTTGTGAAAATTAAACTTAATAGCATTGGACAAACATTACTCCACTCCCCAAAGTACAAGTTGTTCAATAAGGTTACTACAATCTGAATTTTGTCATAAATGTCAGGATTAATTGTGTATATCGATACCATCTTCACTCCTGCAGAAATTGGAAAAGTTAACCTGATAACATGTACATTTCTCTAAATCCTTGGCTGCTACCTTCCACTTTACTTGTTTTACAACTTGTTGTCAAGTAGCAATTTTAGATACAAGTTCAGTGCTATTAAAGAAGACTACTAAATGTGTTTTCAAAAGTAGCCTTAATAGGCACAGAGAGCAGGTCATTAATTAATAAACAGTAGTTCTCTTCTTCTCACTTCACCTTGCAGCCCTACCTCTGTTTGCCACCACTGATCACCTGCTGTTCAGACTGACCTCATAAGATCAGACTCACCAACCTGAGGGCTACAGGGAGAAATCCCGCCTGAAAAAAATTGGAGTTGTTTGCTATCCAATGCAGAAGAGTCCAGAAGATAGTGTTTAGGGACTGTAGAAGAATCATGCCAGACCAATCTGATGTTGGGGTGATCCCATCTCCAAAGGTCCTCTCTTTACACCACCTCTATGAGGCCAAAATTGTGAGAACACAATAGAAAAAAAAAAGATGTTGCTGGGACATAATTATGCTGCAGTTAGATGCAACGGAGGATAGGCTCTTAGAAGTTGGCCTTTTCGCCTCTTTTGCTTTGGATGGGAAGCTCTTTCTGCCAGAAAAGCCCCACATACAGCGGCTGACTCCCAACTGGAATTATTAGACACTTTAATTAAAGAAGAGAGAGCAATTTTCCTGCTCAATTTCCCATGACGCTTCCTAAAATTCAGTTGGGAGGAGTGATCAGAAATGCAAAGCTTTTGCATTTTCTTCCACGTTGGCTAGCTTCTATCTTGTTTGCAGGCCAGCTTAGCTTAGCTTAGCTTACATAATTATTGTCGGTGAGCCTTCCCCCAGCAGCAGCTAAGCTGTTTTTTTCAACAAGTAAATATTCAGGATGCCTGGCCCTAGTGGAAACCCTATCTATGAAAAGAGGGATAGATTTCCTGTCAGATTGAATGTCACCAGAGGTTTAAAAAAATACCTTTTGCTTGGATCGACAAGCTTTCAGACTACTTAAAACTGTGACCAATGAATTGAAGAAAAGCCCTTGTATGTCCCCTGTTCCTCTCTTTGGTCTAAATTTCATCATGAGCAAGATGGGTCTGCGATAATTTTGGCTTCAGAAAAACAGCAGTTGAGGGGTTTTTTGGTCACAACCTTCTCCAATCTGGTGCTCTCCAGGTGCATTGGACTACAATTTCTATCATCAGCATGCTGACCAAGCATAATAAAATTTGCAGCCTAACACACATCTGGAGATCTAAAAGTAAGAAGCTGCCTTAATGCCTTTTTCAGAAAAAAAAGGGGGGGGCATTAATATGTAGCAATATACCACAGTGTGATGGATGCAGCTAGCTAGAGCTAAGACAAAAAGAGGTGTGGAATTTAACTTAGAAGATGTACAAGGAATATATTGCAGCATATTCAAGGACAAAAAAGAATGCGGAAAAAATGGCAATTACAGATTAGCTGCCCAGCAGGTTAGCGAAGACATTTACTTGGGAACACTGCCAAGCAAGCAATTGTGAATACGAACAATTACGTAAAGAAGTTAAAACAATAGAAATCCCGTGGACACCACAGATGAACCTCTTTCATCTGGCATAATCAGTTGAAGTAAGTAAGTTTTAAATGCCATCAGTTTGTCCCCCACAAAGTTAACTGAGGTACTAAGCTGCATCTGCCAGCATCAGTGACTTGCGGGCATCCAGAATCCTTATTTCAATCTATGCTTTGCCTGGAGATTTTTTACCAGACTCTAAGCTTGAAGGTGAAGTCTTATCCTGGTGCAACAGGATAGCAGAGCAAACAGTCAGAGGGAAAGACATGAACACTGCAGAGCAACAAACGTTCAGGAATCATTAAGCACCTACCCTAATACCCATTTGCCTTTGGTGCCACTGCCGGAGGATAGCTCAAATGTTTCTAAAGGTGATGTGGAGGAAGCTAGTATATCTCAGTAAGATTTCTAATTTAAGAGACTGGATTCACATATCATGCTAAGGCATACTTTTGTCTGAATTTGTTGCATAAGCCATATTCCCCTAGCTCACTTGTATTACTAAGGTGTAACCCATGATTCATATATAACTGTGGTTGGAATCAGTTGCCCTGCTAAGCCAAAAGTAAACAGACAACACTGTGAATTAACCCAACACGTGCACGCAAGTCAGCATCTTGGAATTCTTATGTAATAATGTATTTCTATCTAGCCCATCTCAAAAGACCATTTTAAAACTAATTTCTTTATAATATTACCTGATACTTGCCATTTCATTTTTTTTTAACCTAGGTCCTTTTCCCCCTGGTAAAATTAACTCCCCAAAATAAAACATTCTACAACTTTTAAAAAAAATCAAGTTTGAATACCTACATATTAACATTCCAATAAAAATATCAGATTTCTTTAAACACATCCGGTTAGATACACATACTGTGCTTCCTAACTAACCCCCACAATCGCATGCAATTTTCAGAGAAAAAAGAAGCTAAGAAACATTAGAAGAGCCATGTATATAGTTTCTCACTCCCACTACACTATATATTATTTTGGAAGGCTTCTCAAGTACAACTAATTCCAGTTTAAAACTAAGTTCCAGGTCATATGGAGAAATAGTACTTTGGAGTATGTTCATTGGGAAACCAAATCCAAAACCAAATCCTATTTGGAAGTCTTTTGCAAACATTGTTGCAATAGTACAATCAAAAGGTTATATATTCGAAGTATTACCGGACCCTCCATTTTTAGATTTTTTAAAAAATATTTAAGGATATTTCTGGGGAAAATGAGTCCTCATAAGGAACAATCGTTTCCAGATCTGAGATAACACAACAAATAAATGTTAAAATATCCATCAAGATTAAAAAAAAATCTTCCTCCAAAAGACATGAACCCATTCAATTCATTACCTCTTACTTTATAAAAGACCTATGAAATTTACAAAAATAATTTCATTCCACATGAGAGGAAAAAAATTGAAACTCAAACATATAAACTATATCAAGCTGTAGACTGAATATATGGTTGAGTGTTGATTTGACTAATGAAATGTAGCTCATAGGTCATGCTCCTGAAAATCCTGTTAATTCATTACATTAACCTAGAACAGACATGTCAAACTCACGACATCACATGACGTCACGCATCGTATCGGGCCAGTTTTGCCATTGCCGGCAATGGGATGGGCGCGGCTTCCGGATGACGCATCCAGCCTGCGGGCTGGCAGTTTGACACCCCTGACCTAGAAGAGCAATATCCCAATGCCTTTAAAATTGATTTCAACAGATGGGGAGCTGAAACCTGTAGTTCAACATCTAGAAAGCCATATACTGTACTCCCAATCTTGTCCTTATGGTGACTGAAGACCATTCTACCTAAAACAAAATGGCCCTTCTCATTAGGTTATATCATCACATTTTAATTCATAGAAGATAAGGCTAGAAAGGGGTATTTATTCTTCATAATTTCATTCATAGATGCATATGGATTAAACATGATGTGAGTTTGTAACTGTTGACTGTAAACTTTCTGCATGATAAAAATCTTGTTCTGGTAGATCTCTGACTGGTCACTAAGACAACTACACAAAAGCATGATTAGTCATACATACAGTATGTTGCATACAGTGTGCTTCCTGTTTGGAAACTCATTTAGTGCAAAAGTAAAGAAAGAATACCAATTACTAGGAAGAGGTTCAAAAGGTACATGCATTTGGGCACAGAGGGTGTCAATGTCTATAATGGAAGTGATTCTGTTGGTACCAGCTTTTCCTCAATTATATAACATTTCATCTCAAAGTATTTGCAAAGAAAACTTTCCCAGTTTAAAAAAAACAAAATCAAAACACACCATTGTCCAGTTAGCTTCCTTTTCTAAGCTTAGAAACTTTTCAAGTTGCTGCTGGAACTAAGCAGGCCTTTAAGCTTTACCAAACCAGCAGGAATCAAACATCAGTCTAAAAGCCAAGTAATTTTTTTTTACAAAATTATAGATTAGCATAGAAGCAACCACACACATTCTGAGTTCTCTTTGTTACTATTTCAAATAAACCAGTTACATAATTTTTAAAAAACCCTTTCAATCTATTTCATAGAGTACTTCAGAAAGTTAAAAATGGAACTTGATGCTTACTGTATATGTGTGGCTGAATGGTTAAGAAGTTGAATCACAGCTTCAAGTCCACCCTCAGCCAGTGAAGCTGACTGACTGACTTTGGTTCAGTTAGTATTTCTCAGCCAAACCTACCACACAGGATAGTTGTTGTGAGGGAAAATAGAGGGTGGAGTGCTATGTATGCTACTTTGATAAAAAATATACATATAACAGATAAACATACGTCATTCTGTCATGTTAGAAGATAGCATTATTGCCCTGAACTGCAGAGATTGCCATTTATATATACTGCTCTTTGCTTATAAAAATCCAAACCCTTATCTTACTGGAGGCGTAGTCTTTTCCATTTACTTCCTTCATTACAGGTACACATTCACTAAAAGAAACTCTTACTACATCCAGGGAAACACAATCAGTAGATCTCATAATGTAATATGTAATGTAATGTAATATTCTCATTTTTATTGCCCTAGGCTCTGATCACCGTTATCACCAGTAACTCGCCATAAAATCCCACAGGATCCTTCTAAAAGTCTTCTAACTCGGGGCCCTCCCTTCCCATTTTAACTTCTATTTCGCTTTCCCAAACCTCTCTCCATTTACTCTGCGATGGCCTTCTATAAATTACGCATTTTATTCCCCCTGAACGAAGAGCAAGAAGAACAGGTGTACTGGTTCCCGTTGTCCTTTCCTAAAACACTCAGCCTCCTTACAAAGACTTCCCAGATCCTTGTTCAATTTCATCCGTTTTCCAGACGTCACATGCTATTAGATCCCCCTCTCCAAAAATCTCAAAAAAAGCCAGGGTACTTCCCCCCACCTCCCGATTGAGTCAATCTTTTCCTATACACACAACGCTTAAGGATCCACCCGCTGAATCTGCTTGCCATACACCTGGCAAAAGCCCACAAGCCCGGCCAAGAAGGAGGAAACCCCCGAACTCTGCTCCCCTCTTTTGAATGGGGTAGGCTAAGCTGACCATCCCAACGCCTTGCTTTCTTTCCAGGGTCCTTTACCCCAGCTCCTAAGCCCTCTGTCCTGTTCGTCCCGCTCCTCCCGTGCCCTCCTCCCCACCCGTCTTCTTCTCTCGCTCCGCTCACCAGCCAGCCGCGGCCGCCCTTGGTCTCAGCCCTCCCCGCACTCCCAGTTGCCAAATTTCCCGGAGCCAGCGAGTCGCCATGGGGGGGCGGGAGGGAGACCAGGTGGAAATACCCCTCTCTCGACCGTATCAATTCCGCCAGCGAATAGACAGACGCCGGCGTGAACTTTCACCCCGATGGCGTCACAATGTCCTTGCGTCGCCCTGTATATGTCACAGCACGGGAGAAAGGGCTGAAGAGGAAACGAGCGTGAGGCTTTGTGGGAGATGTGGTTCTAAGATTACGCCCGGGTGAACTGGGAATTCTAGCTTCTCTTCCTTTGCGTACGGCAGTCTGCAAATTGTGTTGGCCGTTTATGAGTGTTGGCTTTTTAAGTCACCTTTATCGCCAAAAGCTTGGGTATAGTTAGTGTTTGGATGGAAGACCGTCTCAGAGCTGTTGATGAGATTGGGAAGTGAGGGGAAAAAATGGGAAAAGATAATGGCAAACCATTTCTGAACTATTATTAACTTAATATATATACATGTATGCCCTTTCCTCCCAGGCTAAGCCACATTTGCATACAGTGGAAAGGAAATGAAAGATATAAGAGGAACAAAATACAGCTAAACTAAACTAACCTTGAATCAAGTCAATTTACCACTACATCCCTTTCAATTCTTAAAGCATTATTTCCATTACATCCATAAGCTAATTTGTATGTTGCTGTTTGTTTTTTAAGGATAAACATGTCCTAATAATTGAGCCTCAGGCACAATTTGAGGTAGGTTTTACTAAATGCATGAATACAGTCCTTAACCAAACGGAGCAATTTGTTTTGTGCAAAATCAGTGAGACAACATTACAGTTGTCTTAGCACTGAGAATTCATCACTTGAGAACCAACACTGAAAGTCAGTTTCAGTTTGGTCATAAGCTGCCAAATTATATTTTGTTATTCTTCATTGGTACATAAGTCAGGGTTGTACAACTGTCAAAAAGTGAGCCTAGAACAGGCCCTATCAGAAGTGATTTTTAATATCTGTCCTATCAGTTATTATATCGGTTTGAATAGCAACAGCCATCTCCCAGACATTGCACTCTACTGGACCACAGAGCTGTGTGTTTTAGCTAATCTGCCATGCCCAAGAGCTCATGCACAATATCATCCCCACCCCAGCACATTGCTAAGGAAGCCTCTGCTTATCTTTTCTTGATATGCATTCTGAAAAAACTCCAAAACAAAGATGTTTTCCAGCTTCCGATCTGGGTTATTTGATTTGTACTGTACTAAGATAAAGTTAAGAGTGGGAGTCCTGCTCTGCTCCTATAGACAGGTGACAGCACACACACATACAAGAGGGATCAAAAAGAGAATCAAAATGAACATAAATAAGCATAAATAACAATCCATCTTCAATCCTACTACAGATTCCCTGCCAAAGCCTTGCTGCTAAATAACAACTCTTTGTAGCATTGCATGTTGTATGAAAGACCTGATCAGCAAGCAGAAAATCAATATGGAACATGTCTGATTGTGCAGAGATTGCTGCTAAAAGGGGATTTTAAAAATAAAAACACCCTGTACTATGAAAGAATGTGTTTTGGTAACTCTCCCTTTTATAGTTTTTGGGAGACCTTCCCTGTCATTGTGCAGAAACAAGGTTGTTACAAAAGCCTAGCAGTAGTCTTGAGTAGTTGGGGAGTAAATGCCTCTTGGAGGTTGAAGCCTCTTGACTTTGGTAACAGAAAAGCTGGGCAGTCAGTTCAAATTATACTGCAGCTCAATTCTATGAAATGCTTGGGCAGATCAAGTTTCTAGCCTGAGACCACCCAGGTTTACAGAAAATGATCTGAGAAAGGCCATATGAATGGAGCTGCTGCTTAAGGAACTTCTGCCAAGGGGGTTAGAAACTATCCCTTAAAACAGAATAGAGTGGCCAGGTTGGATGATACATGAGTTTAACCCAATAATTAATTACTAGCATCATGGTTTGTGCAATCTGAGCCATAAATTCTTTAGGGTGCAGTCAAAAATGCCAAGATGCTGGGTATAAAGGTGCAACGCATACAAGTAACAGCATTGCAACTGTCTCTTGACATTTTTGACCACCCCTGTAGACATTCCTAATCTGAGATATTGTCACCTGCTTGTATGAAAGGTGAAATAACAAGGGAAACCAGCCCCAGGACTGTAAATTAAACTGGAAAGTAACTAAGCAATAGCAAATCTCCAGAAAGCCAATGGTAAATTATTTCCATATTTTTACCAGGAGACTGCACAGAAATGTGAAGGAGGTTCTCAGGAATCAAATTCAGCCTAAGGTAGATATTATTTATCTTAGAGCAAGGAACATTTTGGTCCCAATATTCTCAACTGGAAGGTTTTCTGGGGAAAAAAATGTGTGAAATTACACATCTGCTAATACCGTATAAATCCTATAATGTGCATATTTTATCATGATTTCTGTCCAAGTGCATAATTACAGATGGTATTTTTAATGAAACAGCATGCCTGAGGGTGCAAAATATATGTACCGTATTTTCCGACGTATAAGACGACTTTCTAAAGCATGCAAATCGGCTCCGAAGTTGTCTTATACGCCAAGTCGTCTAATACACCGGAAAATACGGTAACTAACTTCAATATTTATTTATGTATTTTTATTCTGATGTTATTATTTTTATAAAAAAACTCAAGGCAACAAACTTATGTAATACTCCTTCATCCTCCTATTTTCTCAGCAATAACCCTTTGAGATGAATTGGGCCGAGAGAGAGTGTAATTGCATATTTATGTATACACTTATATGGATATATATAATTACATATACACTTACATAATTACATATACACTTCTCTGGAATGGTATAGGGTCTCCTCCTTGAGCAGGGGGTTGGACTAGAACAGAGGTAGCCAACCTTTTGGGCACAGGGGACCGGTTCCATGGAGAGAAGTTTTTCCGCAGACCGGAGGGTGCGTGGTTTTGTATGCTGCCTGCATCCCCCAGATGGGGCTTTGTTGTCTATGGAGACCGGTTGCTGGCATGCTGCGGCCTGGTACTGGTCCACAGACTGGGGGTTGGGACCCCTAGTCTAGAACAGTGGTTCTTAACCTTTTTGAACGAATCGCCCCCTTGAGCCAATGAGGAAGTTGTCATCGCCCCCCTCCCCCAACATAACCTCTCAATCACAACATAGGAAATAATTATTCAATTTATGCAAACACTTTTTCTGTTTTCTTTAAAATTGTCGTCAGGACATATCGATGCAAATAATTTATTTCCAGTCTTTTTCCCATATCTCCCATATTTTGGCCAATGGCGTGCCACTGTATGGGTAGAGGCTGCTGTGCAACGCGCATGAAGATAAGCGATGCGTATTCACATATGTATGGCGTTCTGTACTGAAGCTAGCTGGAGGAACATTTGAAAACACAATTTAATCCACTAATAGTGAGCGATCTGATGTTTTTGTATGACAGATATACAGCGATTCTTTCTTGCATAAGAGTGAACAGTTATCTGCATAACTGGGATCAATAACTGCTAAGTATAAAAAAAGGGTGGTGCTGCAGTTATGATTTACATTTACTCTTAGATTCACTTCCTAGCTTCTTCAGGGAGGATTGGAAAAGATTTTCCTCTGAAACAAAATAGACACAAGAATGTGGTAGCACAGGCAACACTTATCCAGCCAATTGAGATACAAACTTTCGTGAGCAGCACCCCTGTCTGAACTGCCAATGTCAGGCTCAGGTAGTGGCACACAGAAGTGGACACAGAGCAGGTCATTAAAATTTCATTGTATATTTAAATGTAGGACAAATGTGGGAGAACAAGCAGCCTGTAAAATATAAATACCCTTCACAGAAAAAAAAAACACACCTGTTTTGATAGTGGCAGTACACAAGTCCTTTGACAGAGTCATTGGTAGGACTTAAATTATGAAATTATGAGAATTATTGGGGTATTACCACACTCAGAGTGTTTTGTAATATAATTAATGATTCTGGACTCATAATGCTTTTCTCCCGTCCTACATTATACTTTTGAAATAAAGTTGGCTTGGAGAACTAGATGAAAAATTATATGTGGAAAATTTGGACAAACTAGAAATCTCATTCAGCTCAGACCTTATAAGTTCAGATTTCCCCCCCCCCTTTTTTGCATGAGGGTTGTTGTTGTTTTTTTTGCTTTATCAGTCAAAGTAAATCAAGATTTGTAGGATTATTTTCCAAACTAAATAAGTTTTAAATCCAACACCATCTGTAATGCAGATCTATATTTACAAGATGCAGTCTCATTTCTGATTACTTAAGGGCAGAAGAGTTGTGAAATGTGCAATTCCTTTTCAGAGCAGCTCTTTTGTCAATGTATGAATTGCAATGTGTCATAGCAAACAAATCCTAAGATTTACTCTGTCTTGGGAGATTTCCAGAACTGAGAGCTCAGTGATGAACTGAAATGTCAGCATACAATTTTTATGCCTCTGCCATTTCATTTTAATTTCACTATTAGGTAACATAGATAGTTATAGATCCAATAACAGGATTAAAAAAAGTGCTTGGCCCCACTGTCTTCTAATCCCTCCCTCTTGAACTTGTCTGAATCACTAATTCCTGTTGAAAACCAAGCAGGAGCCATCTTGTGCCATGTCACATGGCAAGATAACCCTAACACGCATCCCTTCCTTGGCCTCCACCCTGTCAACATAATTGTACTTTAGGATTTTATCGCAACACAGAGAAACAACTATTTCCTTCCATTCCTCTAATTCTAAATGAGTGCATTACAGCAGAGAATGTGCAGTTTGTCTTCTACAAGAGATCTGTGTAAATTGAAAGATATTCAGAACTAGGACAATTCTATGTATTAGTGCATCTAAAGTGAAAAACCAATGCAGGTGGTCCTCAATTTACAACCATTATTGAACCCAAAATTTATGTTGCTAAGGGAGGCAATTGTTAAGTGAGTTTTGTCCCATTTTATGACTTTTCTTGCCACAATTGTTAAGTGAATCACTACAGTTATTAAGTTAGTAACACAGTTGTTAAGTGAATCTAGCTGCCCGCTGATTTGGCTTGTCAGAAGATTGTAAAAGGTGATCACATGACCTCAGGACACTGCAATTGATAGAATTAAGAATTGCCAAGCACCTGAATTTTGATCACGTGACCATGGGGGATAATGCAACAGTTGTAAGTGTGAAAAACCGTCAGAAGTCATTTTTTTCAGTACTGTTGTAACTTTGAACAGTTACTAAACAAACCACTGTAATTCGAGGACTACCTGTAACATGTATAAGCTCCTTCTCATTTGGAGTGGAATTTATATGATGTTATAACTACTGTAGTAACAGAAGTACAAAATTAATGTTCTTTTTGGAATCAAATGCTAAATGCCCATTGTTTTATGGTGTTATTATAGATAGATAGATAGATAGATAGATAGATAGATAGATAGATAGATAGATAGATAGATAGATAGATATAGATATAGATATAGATATAGATAGATATAGATAGATGGAAAGACCTTTGCAAAAAAATCAAGAAAACTTTTGGAGTGCTCACAGTTTAACTGTCCAGTTAGGGAGCAGACTGACCTTGAAAAGCTAAGTAGGCTTGACCATGGTCAGTACTGGGATAGAAACCAACAGGAAATGCTGTATTGAAGACTAATTTGGGAAGAAAAATCTGTAATAAGGCAATAACAAGCCATATTTCTATTGTTGCAAAAAAAAAAAAAAATCTACATGGCCAACATGAAGTCATGGGAATTGATCCTACTTTAAGAAATCTGTTGCATGCATTAATACTTAACCTTGTCAATTACTTATAAGTCTGAAAAGGAGGAAATCAAGAATAGTTTTTTCATTGTGATATGGACCACGTATACCTGCGCTGAATATACATTCAGAGGTACGGTGTTCCTTAATTCTTAGATCTGACCTATGAGTTTGTGTCAGGACCTAACTTTCTTCATCTCTAGGCTACAATGCAATTGATCAGATGCATCAATCTTATCCCAGGTGCATAAATACTTGGATGAAGGATAGGACAGGATTATAGATAGCCATACAGAAGTGAAGTGGCAAAAGCACAGAGAGTAAAGATTACATTGATCTCGTAGACAGTATGTTCAAATTGAATATAGTGACCCTTTCCAAAGGTATTGTAGGGAAGAGGATTATCTTAGTCTATTTGTGTACCTTTGTATCAGTGTTGACTCCTGGTCACTGCCTGGAAAAGTCCCTGCAATCTTTTTGGCAAGAAGAGGTTTCCCACTGCCTGCTTCCTAGGGTTGAGGGAGAATGACTGGCCCAAGGTCACCCAGATGGCTTTGTGCTTAAAGCAGGGCTAACATCCAGTCTCCTGGTTTCTAGCCTGATACCTTAACCACTACACCAAAATGGCTCCAGTATTAGTCCATGATAATCCCACATCAGGTATCATGAATCTATAGTGCTTTTCAGACTAACAAATGTTATATTGTTTTATTTAAAAGCATACATTTCCATGGTACGAAGTGAACTGTACCTAATGAAAGCTTATGGCTTTAAATAAAATGTATTCATCTAAAAAAGATATTACCAGACTTCTTTTCAAGAACCTCACCTGCCAGCCTCCAAAGTGATCTGATATGCATACTGCGATACTGTTTCATGTGAATTATGCAGTATTCTTATCACACATACCATCTGGTTTAAAACAAGCCTCTGCCCTTTGACTATGTATCATAAACAGAAAGCTCTGAAAATAAATTATTCTAAAACTAAAATTCTCATACTTGCCCAATGCCATAGAACAGTGATGGCGAACCTTTTAGAGACCGAGTGCCCCAAAACCATCCGGCCCCCCTTTCCCGCCCCCGCCTGCCTCCCTACTCCGTCCCCCCGCTCTGCCCTGTCCGCCCGCAGGGCCACCCACCGCCTCCGTGGCCTGCTGCAGATCGCCCAGGCAGCCCTGCAGCACCATAGCGGCCATGCCCTCCGCCCGCGCCCCACAGCATCATCTGCACGCGATGGGGCACGAGGGCAGAGTCTTGTCCCTGCTGCCCAGCTGCCATGTCCTTGGCTGCGCTGCTCCGCGTGGACTGCACCCGGGGGCTGGTGGTGTGGAGGGGGCTGCAGGGGGAGGCGGGGCTGGAGCGACAGCACGTGTGGCCACAGAGAGGGCTCTGAGTGCCACAGCTGGCACGCGTGCCATAGGTTCGCCACCAATGCCATTGAATCTGTGTTTGATGGGTGAATCAACATGTAAATATTTAAGATTTGAAACATTGTTTGAGGAGAATATTTTAGTTTTCTAGTAGGTATAGGGCACATTGAGCGCATCATCAAAATTACCTAAAATTATCAATAGTCTGCAATTTTTTTATTATTTTACTGGGGCATTATTTATGCTGGCTATTCTTTAGATATTTGAAGCAAACATTCATGTATGTCTCATTTTGATACCCTTTTGGTCCATAAGGTTCTTTTGTCTCCTTGGGCAGATTACCAAAGGGTTATTTTCCAAACAGCAGGAAATGTTCCTAATGTGATCTGGTTGAAAGTATTGTTTTTCCTATGAAGCATCTGAATCTTATTCAGTTGTGGTTCAGGCCTAGTCATAAGTCAGAAATGGCACTAGTCACGTTAAAGCACTGTTTCTCAACTTTGGTCACTTGAAGATGTGTAAATTTCAACTCTCAGAATTCCCCAGCCAGCATGGCTGGCTGGTTGGCATGGTTGGCTGCGGAATTCTGGGAGTTGAAGTCCACACATCTTTAAGCCCCTAAGGTTGAGAAACATGGTTTTAAAGGATAGCCCTTATTAGGGCCTGAATGGAGGAATATCTGCCCCTCCTGGTCATATTGGATTTCTTGGTTGCATTCAGGTACCTTTCTGGAGTGTCTGCAAGGGTTGGGAAATGGAGACACTGCTTTGACCATACTCCAAAACCTCAGAGCTCTTTTACCAAGCAATTGCACCAATTAGAATAGAATAGAGCTGGAAGGGACCTTGGAGGTTTTCTAGTCCAGCCCCCTGCTGAAGCAGGAGAACCTATACCATCACCAGACAAGTGACTGTCTAGTCTCTCCTTAAAAATATTCAGTGATGGAGTGCCCATGATTTCTGAAGGCAAGCTGTTCCACTGGTTAATTGTCCTCACTGTCAGGAAGTTTCTCAACTCCAGGTTGCTTCTCTCTTTGATCAGTTTCCAACCATTGTTTCTTGTCTTGCCCTCTGGTGCTTTGGTGAATAACGTGACCTCCTCTTCTTTGTGGCAGCCCCTCAAATACTGGAATATTGCTATCATGTCTCCCCTATTTCTTCTTTGCTTTAGACTAGCCAAACCCAAGTCCTGCCGCCATTCTTTGTATGTTTTAGTCTCCAGGCCTTTGATTATCTGATTTTTTTTCCAGAATCAACATCTTTTTTGTGATATGGTGACCAAAATTGGCTGCAGTATTCCAGGTGTGGACTTACTAGGTTTTATAAAGCGGTAATAACACTTCACATGTTCTTGATTCTATGCCTCTGTTTATACAACCCAGAATTGTATTAGCTTTCTTGGCTGCTGCTGCACACTGCTGGCTCATAGTCAAGTGATCGTCCACTAGGACTCCAAGATCCCTCTCACAGTTACTGTTTTTAATTAAATGACAGCATTCCTCCCTCCCCCTATTTTCCATCAATGGTCAAATTATGGAAGGAGTAAAAATGTCATGTTGGAGATGGTTAAGAGCAACAATGCTTGACTTGAGCTTAGACTCAGTCTTTGTATACTCTCCAGATTTAATTAAGGGCACAATTCACATGAGCCTCTAATATGGGTGCTTTGCCATTTGAACAAATCAAGAGTCTTTCCTCCACTGCTATAAAGCATAAGTTGTCTAATCCATGAAACGTAGTTTACCATTCCACCCATAACAGCTAGATATTTTTAAAAGTAGAAGAATAAAAGAATATGCTTTTAACAGTGGTTGCTGAAAGCCATTAGTGGGAAAGGGCTACTGCTCTCTAATCCAAGCGTATTAGCTTCCTAAAAGCATCCAGCTGGCTTTGGAGTGACACAGATGGTTAAACTAGATGGGCTTGTAGTTTGACTCAATATAGGTGTCATGGTTCCAACAGATGAAACTCTTCAAAAGTATCGGCACTACATAGTTAAAGCCAAAAACTGAATTCCCCTCTCCTGGGCACAAAGTAGCAAAGCACAATTCCCTCCTCCAATTAACAGTCATAAACCACATTCCCCAGCTCTCCAGCCCAACAAATCTTTATCAACTCTGGGCACAATAAACTTGGATCCCCAGGGCTGAGTTATTATTGTTATTACTAACTGGACTTTCATCCACATCCCCCCTCCCAGCATCAACTAACTCTAAAAGTGAAAGAGAAAAGATGGCTACATTTCCATCTGTTGTCAAAGCAAGAACATCCAATGTTACCAGAGTTGACATCAAGCTCTGTTCTCCAAGAAAAGCTATCCCTTTGTAACCTTTTCTAGCATATATAGTCCCTGATATTTTAGCCCGATTCTATGTGTTTAAAGTAAACATAAACACTTGATTTGTAAATAACGTCTGTTTTTAAAACAGGTAGAGACAGAATCAATCTCCAAAATCAGACTACCGGTACATGTTCATCTCCCAGGGATATAATATGACCATGAGAACTGACTATATATTAAATAGCAGTAATTGCTACTGTATACTAATCTAATATACCAGTGGCTTTATTAGCAGAAATTAACTGGTGAAACTTTTACAGTATGAATATAAAGCATCATTACTTGAACATATCTGCTTATTAAAGAAGCATGAAAGGCAAAATGATAGGAGTGGATTTAAGAAAGATAACTATAAAGCTAGTATTATATGGGACAATTTTGATGCATGACGCTTGGAAATAAATAAAGAATGGACAGTGCCCTCTACTGCACTCTGCACAACATTTCACAACCTTGAAAAAGCAGCTTCAGCTCCCATAATCCTTAATCAAAATAGTGCTGTCTATGCTAAATGGGAATTATGAAAACTAATCTAAACCTGTAAAAGGCACTATTTGCCATTTTTATCATTTATTGTACTAACATCCATTGTACTTTTAGAACAGTAATTGCTCTCCTTTCAATATAAGACTTGAAGTTTAGCTGTTAGTCATCAAATAGTTACATGCAAGCACAAATTATAAAGCTTTAGGATAATGTGTAAAACAAAGATCAAGTCTTACCAGCACTGTAGCACTTCAGAGAAATAATACATTCCCTAACCTTTCTAAAACATTGTTAAGTATGAATAACCAATAAGGTAAGATAACCTTTATTGTCATTTTTTTACTGTGAGCACATTGGCACATATTAAAAATGAAAATCTGTTGCCTGCTCTCAAAAGAAAGTATATATCTACCCATACACATACATAATACATATATACACATGCTATATACATACATACATATATACTTACACATATACATACACACACACACACACATATATATGTATTAATCACTGTCCATTTTGAATACATAGCAGAAAAAGGAAACTTGAAAGTTCACAAAGTTGATAGTATATCTAGATGTTCTGCTTTGGATACCACAAAGCCTCCTCTCAGAAGGTAACAAGGAAAACAGGTCATGAAGAGGTTGCGTAGTGTCCCAGACAATACTGTGGACCCTGCTTAAGCTTCGCTTATATGTTATGTCCTGGATAGAAAGAAGTGAACTACCAATAATCTTTTCTGCCATCCTCACCATTCTGTGCACTGCCTTCCTGTCCGAAGCAGTAATGCTTCCAAATCAGACAATAACACAATATGACAGGATGCTTTTGATCATCCCTCTATAGAAAGTGGTAAAGACAGGGGAAGAAATAAGTACTTTTCTCTGTGATGCAGAAAATGCAAGTACTATTTTGCCCGCTTCATCAGTGTCTCATTGTCGAGCAACCAAGCTAGCCTACTCATTAGTTTTACACCCAGAAACTTGATGCTACTAGCTACCTCCAAAGGTGTGTGGCCGTGCCTGCCTTTTCTGAAATCGACAATGATCTCTTTAGTTTTTCCTATGTTTAAGATGAGGCTGTTTTTATTACACCAGTTCACCAAACTCTCTTCCTCCTTGCAGTAAGCACTCTCATTGTAAGAGGGTGAATAAGAACCACAACTGTTGTATCATCCGCATACTTCACAATATGGTTGGTGGCAAACTTTGCCCAACAGTCATGGATCAACAAGGTGAGCTGAACCACAGCGGACTTAGGACACCGCCCTGAGAAGAACCTGTGCTCAAGAAAATGGTATAAAAAATATTAGTCCCAACTCACACATATTGGGGTCTATCAATAAGAAAATGAAGAATCCAGTTGCACAAAGGAGTATTAAAGCCTAAAAGGCCCAGTTTGTCTACTAAATACTGGGGAATGATTGTATTAAATGCCGAACAGAAGTCAACAAGTAGCATTTGCACAAGTATTTCTTTCCTTAAGTCAGACATGTCAAACTCGCGACGTCATGTGACATCATGCAATGTATTGGGACAGTTTTGCCATTGCCGACAATGGTGCAGCTTCTGGATGATGCGTCCAGCCCACGGGCTAGCACTTTGACCCCCCTGCTCTAAGTGCACCAAGCTCAGATGGAGAACAGAAGAAATAGCATCCTCTGTAGAGCAATTTGGAAAGTAAGCAATCTGGATGGCAGGTGATTTGGACGATATTGAAAGGCACACCAAATTTTCTCCAAAATTTAAATAAATCAAAATAAAATGAAACATGATCAAATATTCTGTACTGATTTTAATTATATAATATGAAACAATTCTAATCTTATTAAAGATTAATAAAGATTCGATCCAAAACTCAGTACCTTTTTTTAACTTGAATCTCAGCAAATGTATGGGATGCAGTGATAAATGGATAGAAGATCAAAGACTCTTAAAACATGGTAAGCAGAGGTCTATCCTTGAGAAACACAAGGGAAGTCTATAATTTTATATTTGGGCAACAGTCATAAACATTTGTCTCCCATTGGCTGACTTGCTTATAATTATATGCTTATACAGAGTTAAACAGAAATTACAAAGCAAAGTTCTTAATTTCTTGAATAATTATAAACCGTTTTTATGAGTCGTGGGTAGCATTTGAGTCAGCAGAGACCTTCCATCTGTATCATGTTAAATTAACTGCAAAATCCTATATGGAGACACAGAAGATATTCACTAAAACTTTTCACTTGAATGTAGGCCCTAGTGTAACACAATTCCAGTAAAATGCAAAGGATTAATATACAACTGGCATTTTCAAATTTGCATTTGGCAACACATTCCAGGCAGATGTATGGACAGGGACTAGAGGAAAAGTATACTCTTTAAAAATAAATTGTCCTTTCTATAGTTTCCAAATCCTAATCTGTCCAACTACACAACAGATTAAAGATAACTTTGTATAGCTTCTTAGGAAGCATCTAATGAGTCTTGTGTTTTCATGTAAACAGAGTAGTTTTTCACAGACTAGGTAGCAAACTTACCAGAACACAGATGATTTTAAAAGCCATTCTCCAGTTCAGAGAAAAGTGAGCTACAAATATCCTAAAATATCTAGTAGTGATCTAAAAAAGCAGCGCACACAACACCATTTTATGAAGGAATCAAGATTGTGGACAGGGATAAGCAATGAAACTGCTTATTTAAAGTAGGAAAAATATATATTTTTTTACTCAAATGCATTTTATAAATGACCTCAAGCACTCTAAAGAGAGTAAGCCTCAGATGAAGTGAATCCCGTAAATGTTAAAATTTGGAGCTGAGAATATTTTAAACACCCATCCATCCACACTCCACTTTAGCCTAAATCAATAGTGTGGAGATACCACATTCTCATTTTTCTCATTGGAATCTAAAACCAGTTAATTAGTGATTTATATTTCTACAACTCATGACTACAAATTTGTGTTTGTACACTATGCTTGAAGGCGAACTCTTAAATTGAGAGATAAATGGGGTAAAGCAACACAGTTAAATAGGGGAGCTAGTCCTGCCTGTGGAAGTTTCTATGTGCTGATTGTAGGGTGATACTTGAGGGGTGTATGTGTACACATATTCTTGTGAAGTGCAGTTCCACTGGGCGACCTAATTTAATTAACTATTTGTGTTGCAGACCTTATCCTTTGATATGTGGAGCTTAAGTCTAACTTATTTGGGAATTTGAGGAAGTTTGGGTAAAGGATTGCTATCTTTTGATTAATTTAGTTTCAGTTTGACTGTCAATTATCTAGTGATTCTCAGACCGTTGTGGATTCTGTTAATGTTTTAAGGGAAGATGGAAACAGTATAAAGAATAAAATATATTTAGATATAAAACTTCTCACAAGGTAAACTCCAGGGACTTTATAGACGGGTTTTCTGGCAATATTCTGGTATGGGATTTTTGCTACAGGCTTTGCTTCGGATTGTTTTTAAACTTTTAAACTTTCCACTCTACCCCGGTCTCCCATCCAAGTACTATCCACATCCAACCCCCGCTTAACTTTTTGAGGCCAAGATCAACCCAATGTAGCTGATGCAGCGCCAGTCTCCGACGCGGCGTTCCTTATTTGCCCTGAGTACAGACCTGCAGATGTTTTTGCACGACACACGTGCGTGGCCATGCTTCTCGGAACCAGGGTTGGCTCAACCCCGTCTCTTGGGTTTCACGCCCCAGGTGCCGCCGGCTAACCATGCAGGCCCAGCGGGCGAAAAAGTGACCGGGGCGCGGGTCGAGATAGGACCGCAGCTGCAGGGGAGAGCCGGCTTCAGGGGCTCCCCGGCCTAGTCCCCGGGGGCTGGGAGGAGCGGCTGGGCGGGCTTCCCCGGCAGGGGTCGCTACGTCGGCAGGGCCGGCCTGCTTTCCTCCCTCCGGTGGGCGGGCTGAGTTCCTCCCCGCCCGCCGCCCCACCGCAGCCGGAGGGCGCCGCGGCAGCCGAAACGCGATCGATGCCGGGAGCGCGGAGGAGAAGGCGGCGGCGCTGCTGAGAGGGGGGGCGGCCCCGCCCGGAGATGGGGATTCTCAGCATCACGGACCAGGTATGGCGGGCGGAGGAGAAGGCGCCTCGTCTGACCCCTTTCCCTGCGCCTAGCTCTGGCCTCGGCCCTCTCTCTCTCTGCCTCGCTCGCTGGCCCGCCGCGCCCGCTACGCCAGCCAGGGGATGCACGGCCTAGTGCAGAGCCGCCCATTTCGTTTCAGCCGGAGCAGCCTGGCTTCTCCCTGCGGCGCGCAGCTGGGGCCTCGGGATGGAGCCGGCGCTGGGCAGGCGAGAGGCGGCGGGCTGGCCTGGTCCCGGCCAGATGCTACTAAGCTGCGAAGAAGGCCGGCAGCGGTGCCCGGGTTGAGCCCTGCTCTTTCCCGCCTAAGAAGAAAAGAGTTCTTGCCGCCCTTTCGCCGGCGCGCCTCGGTTGCGCCTGCTTTCCCGTTCCCCTAGGCAGCCCTTTCCCACCGCCTGCCTCTGTTTTGGGCCCTCATTTCTGCCTGCGAACTCCTCTCCGTCCTTGTTTGCCTCCTTGCTCCACTCTCTCCTATTTCTGGAGTGCAAGTACTTCTTCCCAACCTAGGCAGGTCCTCGTCTTAGCAGCGGCCCCCAAAAAGGAGATTTTTGCTAGCCCTGTAATTTCTCCTAGCACCATACTGTAGGAAAAAAGAGGATTTGGGCCTAGTGGAGCTTAAAGTATTTTGCATTAGTTCTTAAAGATGCAGAATCCTTCTCAGATCATTCATTTCATATCCTGCCTTTCCTTCAGGAGCTCGAGGTTGCATATAGAGGACTAGCTCCTCCGTTTTTTTCCCCACAGCAATAACCCTCTGTGTTTGTGCATGCGGGCGTGCATGTGCATGTATCTGGCATATCCAGCAAATTTGCTTCTTATCCTTATTCTCCATCCCTGCATCCCTTTCTGCTTCTTCCTCAGACTGCTACATTTCTTTTTTGGGTACTCTTAGTACTTTGTTTACATCAGGCAAGATACCAGTACAAGATTCAAGCTTTTTACTTGTCGAAATACATTTTTTAAATCAGTGGATGAGGTCAAATAATTTGTTTCTGGGTAAGTATTTAGTCATACTTTTGGTGAAGCTGTATTGTGATACATTCAGCCAGTTAGAGAAGTATGTTTTGGCGGCCCTTTCTGTTTTTGAACACTTTAGAAGATAAAGCTTACCTCTTTTTTCTCATTAGGCCACTACCATGTTTGTGATTTTCTTGTACATTTCTGGTATAGTTTATTGTCCTTTGTTTCTCTCATAGTCTGCATTTCTTTTCATTTGCATTTTTCCTGGCAGTTTATTCACATTGTTTCTTTTGCAATATCCATATATCTACAGCACTTTGGGTTGTGGTAGTACCTGAATGTTAACATTTTCCTTTTCTGGCACCTAAATGGAACTCGTTGACTTTTTTGTGTGTGTTCTTTTGAAAGTTATAACTTGTCTAGTTTTTATCTTCTTAGTCTTGATTGTATGTAGCACAGTGATCAGTGGCTCATTTTACAGGATTTAAATGAAACTTCCAAGTATTTTGATTGCATAGTCACGTCATATACTATTTCTCTTTCTTAATGCAGAAGATATAACTAACCACAGTCACATATCATACTATAATATGATTCGATTTTAGCTTAAGATGTTATGTGAAGGCAGCCATTTATCCATTAAGCTATAGTTAAACAAGTCATGTTCATCTTTTCCAGTGTTCTGCTATTTTGAGCATAATAGAAACATTTTAATACCAGCCCACCCAGTTTCAGGGTCTTTTTCTTTTTCTCTCTCTTGGATGGACATTTTTGCTACAATGTGGTTTTATTACAGTGTACTGAGTATTAAGATATACTTCCTATAACCATGTTTTTATTAGGATTGTGATGGGAGGGTTTCTTGTCCTGGTTAACCAATGGGTATAAGATTCTTCAGAAGCAGCTCTGACTTGTTTTCCTACATTATAGTGGAAAATATTGAAATGGAATTTTAACACGGACATATATAGACCTCTTTATCTAGATAAAATAAGTTTGATGTTCAAAAAATATAGTGGAAGATACTTGTTTTGGAGTTGCAGTTTGAATATATAATAATATATGACAAATATGAGTCAGCAGTGTGATACAAATAGAATTTTTTTTCATCTTCATCAGTAGAAGTATAATTTCCAAAACACAGAAAATAATTTAATGCGTTCTGCACTTGTCAGACCCAATGCTGTGTTTCTGGGAATTGCACTAAGAAGGATCAGAGAAGAGTAAACAACATGGTAATGAAGCATGAAACTTAAATTCTGACAAGGAGAATTTGAAGGAAATGAATTGGATTGTTGCACCAGAGCCTGTCACTCAGTGTTATCATCCCAAAGTGCAGGATACAAAGTAATTATAATAAAGCTATAACAGAGTCAAGTTGAATATAATAAAACAACAGTAAAAAATGTTCTGGTAATGTTGAGCTCTGTTTTGTGAATGTTTAAATAGAGGCTGCATGATTGTCTGTTGAGATTACTTTATATTTACTGGACTCCTGCACAGAGGAGGTTGGATTCAGTGGTATAAATGGTCCCTTTGATCTTTCTGATTCTAATTTTTGGATCCCATGGCCCCCAGCAGATGGAAGCAATGTCTCAGTTTAGATCTACCAAAAATGAGTATTGATATTATTTTATGTCCTGCCTTTCCTTCCCTGAAATATCTGAAAGGCAGCAGGTTATCTACCATACATTTAGGGAGTAAGCATTTCACTTAACATCAGTAAGCTACAGGTCCTCCTTAACCACAATTGAGACCAACATTTTTGTTGCTAACAGCTGTTTTAACAAGGCAGTTAAGTGAGCTGTGCCTCATTTTGTGATCTTTTTGCCACTGTTGTTAAGCAAATCACTTCAGTTGTTAAATGAATCATGCAGTTGTTAAGTGAATCTGGCTTCCTCCGTTGACTTTGCTTGTCAGAAATTGGCTAGGAAGATTACAAATGGTGATCAGGTGACCTCCCCCAGACAGCGCAATTGTCATAAATACATGCCAGCTGCCAAGCACTGGAATTTTGATCACGTGACTGTGGGGATGTTGCAGCAGTCGTAAATATGAAAAATGGTCATGTGACTTTTTCCAGTACTGTTATAACTTTGGTCACTAAATGACTGGTTGTGAGGAATACTTGTATACAATATAGTATTCATAAGGAGCTTGTATGCATAAACAGAAACATTGCCTTATCCATTTCTTTGAGCTAGAAGTCAGAAAGCGGCTTTTTAAAATACAGACTACACTGAGTAATAATCTCCACAATATAATTGGAAAATGTGTTTCAATAATTCTAATTTAGCCATATGCCAATTTTGCGAGTTAATTTTTAATTCTCAGTCCTGGAAAAATCCTAGGTTTCTAAATTATAATATTGTTAGATTCTCCACCCTATTGCCATGCCCTTTCTGGCTGTCTGGTTTAAAACATTAGTCTAGAATTTAAAATATTTTATTCCATTAACCTGATTTATATAAATGGAGAGTTAATGTGAAATTTTCCAAGTTTAGCACATCTGATAAAACATATGCACTTAATTTAGATTTTTGTGACCTTAAGGACAGTGGGCTGTATATCATACAGGTTGCTCCAGGAACTGCCTGGACCAAGATTATAGGGCATAATGGGTTCTATAGGAAGAGGGTTTTTTTTTATGAATGATACTGAATCCACTGCATTCCATATGGATGACTCATCTTTCCCCCTTCATCCTCCCTCCTTTTGCTATTGTGTCCAAGGACTTGGAGGGAAGAGAACCTGAGGTTAGCTGGATTGAAAGACTTTTCTGAGAAGAGATACAGAGGCTGAAGGTTTTCCTCTGGAGGATGAAATGAACAGATGGGATTAGATCTGCCTTGTACTAACTAGACTGTACTGAGTATGTAGGCGGACCAGGAGGATATTCAGTACAATTATCTGTTATATATATATATATATATATATATATATATATATATATATATATATATATATATATATATATTCATTCATTCTTTTTTGTGGAGGATTTGTGCAGTTTAGAGTGATGCCAGGAAGATAAGTGAGTTGTCTTGTTTGTGTTTTTGATTATATTTCTCTTTGGTATAGGACTTGTACACAATGAAGTATTTTTTGTTGTAGATTTCTAAACCACCACAGCAACACAATTCTTAGTAGTGTATAGAGATAATTCATATATACACCTACACCATAATGTAACAGTTACAAAAGTTAAAAATCATCCCCCCCTCTCTCTCTCACACACACACACCAAACACAAACACCCCTATCTGCCATTTTCCAATAAGTTGCATTTTAAAGCCTTCAAGAAGTTTTCTTTCACTTCCTTTAGAACAGACATGTCAAACACAAGGCCTGGGGGCCGGATGCGGCCTGCAAAACCATCCTAGAAACAGTGAGGGAAACGGCTCCCACTGCCTTGGCCCTGGCCCATGCCGGCCAGCTGGCCGGCCAGGAGCCAATGTACAATTTTGTGGTGGCCATCTATGCTGAAAGGCATTCAGTCTTAGCACCACAAGGCTGTCCAGAAACAGTGAGGAACCAGCCCCTGCTGTGTCAGCCCTGCCCCCTGGGTGCATGCCGAGGAGGTGTCACCCTTTGTGAGGAATGAAGAAATGGACCATGCCTTGGCGCTTGCCCTGGTCCCACCCCCTTCTGCCAGAACCCTCAGATCTGTCCCACTCCTGCCCAGGCTCCTATAGGCACCCTTGACGTGAATGATGTAGAGCTGGTCATGCCCACCCAGTAGGCCACACCCACCCTGGCCACACACCCCCCGAGGGCAACCGCAATGCTGATGTGGCCCTCAATGAAATTGAGTTTGACACCCCTGCTTTAGAAGGACAACACCTATCTTCTTCAAGGAGACTGTTCCATAACATTTAAGCCATTACTAAAAAAACAGCTCTTCTTAGCAAATGCACACACCCACACAAACACCGGGCAATATGGAGCTGAGTGCCAAACCCTATAGGATTTTATGAGTTAAAAGCAGCTCTTAAATTGCACCCAGAAATCTGTTGGCAACCAATGTATTGTTTGTAGCATAGGTGTAATGTACTCAGGGTATCTAGGGCTAATTAACCCACAGGTTGTTCCATTTTATACCAGCTGCACTTTGGATGATTTTTAGAGGCCTCTTCATACAATATAGCATCTTGCAGTAGTCTAAGCAGATCATAATTGGAAGCATGCATCACTGATATAGGGCCCTCTTATTCCATATAGGGCTGCAGTTGGTTCATTAACCAAAGCTAGGTGCGAATGCCCATTGGGTTAGTACTCCTGCCTCTCTTTCCATATTTTTTTGCGATAAAACATCAAGCTGATAGAGAACATTGTTGCATAAGCAATAGCTTATTTTGCTTAGATTCAACTTTAGTCTGTTTCTTTCCATCTAAAGTCCAATAGTCTCCAGGCTTTTGTACAAAATATTGACGGTGTCACTGGTGCATACTGAAGAAATGCTGAAGAGTTGAATGTTAGGAGCATATTGATGATACCACACTCTGAAATGACAAATGAATTCTCCCAGTGGCTTCATGTAGTTAAAATGCAGGCAGGAAGAACCAAGCAACCAAGCCCTGTAGCATTCCGTCTATGAGAAACCACTGGTTTGGAATCTCTCTCTGTACAACTACTGACTTGAACCATTCAGTGTATGAATTAATGTATCATACTGGTGCCCCCAATCCAACAGATGAGCCAGAAGGTTACCATGACTGCTCATATCAGGGGCAACTGAGAAGACTAAAAGGACCAGAAGAAATCCATTCCTTGCATCTAGGTCCTTGAATAGGTAGTCAAATCAGTGCAATTTCCATCCCATGCTCAGGTCCAAAACTTAGCTCTGAAAAGGGTCCATATAATCAGCTTGTGGGTTGTTCTGAAGTTGACGCCCATCACAGCCTCAATAATTCCGCCCCCCCCCCAAAAAAATATTGAAAACTGGGCAATTATTGCCTAAGGGAGGTTTTTGAGGAGGGGGCATATCACCATCTCTTTCAAAGCTGTAGCAAATATCCCCTAGCACTCACTACTTTCCAGTTATATATATGATCATGCCCCCTCCTATCTTCTGCATAAACCAAGAGGGGGATGGATCTAGCCCATAAATAAGATTGAATATCTTACCTACTTTGTTGGACTCCACAGGTAAAAAGAAGTGGCAGTTAACACAACCATATGTTGCTTTATTTTCTACTTTAGACCCTATCCATTCAGAGTCAAAAGTTTGGTAAATCTGGTTACTTGGCAAAATGCCATGGATCAGTAAAACATTTATGGATCAGCACCTCTCTCCTTCCCGAATCCTAGTGATGAGATTGATGAAGGACTGCAAAGCCAGAAGGGCAGAAGTGGCATTAGCATCCTTGCCCTATCAGATCTCAGTATTTTACACTATATCTGATCCAACTGCTCATCTTTCATCAAATTCTGGATAAGCATCATGTTATTATACCCAGATCTGGCATTTACCATCACCAAACACGTACAGTGTTAGATGACTTGTATTTTGTCTGCAACAGGTTAAGCTGGATAGACATAAATAGTCATAATGAAATATAAAAGTGCAGGATTCTGTCTGAGATGCAGATAGTATTAAAAGGTGCTAAACAGAGTATTACATTTTTAGATCAGCATGCTTGAAGCAATTGAAGAATATTTTTAGGCTGGTTTCAGGCCACTTCTGAAAATACTGGCATATGAAGGTTGTCAAGAATATTTAGAAGAAGCAGCTAGAATAGATCCTATGTTTTAGATATTATATATTCGTGGAATTCAACTTGGTATTAAGATGTTTAAATACCCCACAATTAATGCATGAGGTATAGGCTGGTCATATCTCCGCCACAACATTTATATTTATATTGCTGTAGAGCAGTGATTCTCAACCTTTTTAATGCCGCGACCCCCAACCGGTCGTAAGTCGAGGACTACTCAATCGGTCGTAAGTCGAGGACTACTCAACTGGTGCAGCACCGTTTGCAGAATGGGACTTTTGGCGGGCTCAGCAGGCAGAGACAGCCTGGACAATTCCTATTGGCTTTTGAAAGCCAATAGAATTAGACTCTATTCAAGAGAGTCTATTCTATTGGCTTTCAAAAGCCAATAGAATAAAAGGGAGTAGCATAGCTAAGGAAAAGGGGGAAAAAATGGCGGACTGCGTTGTTTGGCGACCCCCCGTGAAATAGTCGATCGACCCCAAATGGGGTCCCGAACCACAGGTTGAGAACCACTGCTGTAGAGAGTAAAAAGATGTAACTATTCAGCTACCTTTTCTACTAGAGAACATAATAACTTACCTTAATTGTCATTGTTCTGAAAAAGAATAAACAGAACAAAAAAGCTTTACTGCCTTGCCTACATTTATTTTTGAGAAAGCATAAATGATAAATCTTTAATAGAGGGCTATAGAAGCTTTTTTCTTTGGGCATTTGTCTGAAGCCTAATCAGCATTGAATAGATTTGGATTTCATGCAGAAATTGAGGTGTGTAAATCCTCATAAATTGCTGCAGCTATGTTTTGGATATGCTACTTTTGGGGAAGTTCCAGACAATTAATTTTTTTTAAAATTCCCCAAGCACTTCATTTTCAAGCAACTATGGTATCTTATGAACATATTTGGCTGCTTGGTTTTATTGAGGCCTTCTTGGAAATGAAACATTGGAAATGAGACCTGCAGCTCTGGTAGAGAAATATAAAAAGCAAGCCCAATCAAGCATAGATATGTGCATGCATTCAGGCCTCCACAAGCCATCTTCACTTCTCCTTTCTCATGCATTGGCTGATTGTCATCCAGCAGATTTGCTTAGGGTGACTAATGGAGAAGAGTTAGCATTGGAATCTCCTGCCTGGCTGCTGTGACCAAATCGATCAGCACTTTGCTGATAAAGTCATTTAGTTTCACCAGGACATAGTGCTGATTAGATAAGTGGTTCTCAACGTTTTCTTCATCACCCCCTTTAAATACCTTTTGTGACCACGGCCATGGACCACCAAGACTTAACAAGATTTAAATCATAATTTTTCTTCAAGCCTTTGCGGATCCCCATGACAACATTGTGGCCCCTTACAGGTCCACAGACCATAGGTTGAGAATAGCTAGATTAGATAATTGATGTAGATAATCTTGCCATATTATGTGGAACTTCTCTTGTCCTATGAATCCTGAGGAAGTGGGTAGGGTGCATCTAGGTCAGTGGTGGCAAACCTATGGCACGTGTGCCAGAAGCGGCACTCAGAGCCCTCTCTGTTGGCACATGCGCCATTGTTGCCAGCAGCAGGTCCATCAGGCCGCCACCGCTGCCCGGAGCAGGAGCCCGCCCAGCACAAAGGAGGCAAAGTGGCCGACTAGCAAGCTCGAGTAGAGGTGATAGAGCAGAGGTCATCAACCATTGTCAATTGGTGGACTGGAAGAAAAGGGAGGGGGAAGCATTTTACATGTGTGCTTGTGCGCACGGGGCCGTGAGCACGCACGCGCTGCAAATGGGGCGGAGCTAGTGCCTGCATGATACTAGCCCTGCCCCATTCTTGCGTGGTGCAGTGCCTTGTATCTGCACCCTGCGGTGCGGCAGCGGCCATTTTTGCACCTTGCAGCATAGTGGCCCATTTTTGCGCCCCCGGTTTTTGCATGCCAGAGGCGGCACTCAGAGGCGCCTCCCTGCCCCCCCGAGGGCACCACAATGCTGATGCAGCCCTGGCACTTTGCAATAAATAAGTGGGTTTTGGGTTGCGGTTTGGGCACTCGGTCTCTAAAAGGTTCGCCATCACTGATCTAGGTTATCCTTTGCAACTTGTAACTTGACTCTCTGCCTGTCCTGACTTTTGCAGTACAAGTAGTCCTCAACTTAAAACCATTCATTTAGGTGACTGTTCAAAGTTACAGTGGCAATGAAAAAAGTGACCTATGACCATCTTTCACACAACTGTTACAGCGTCCCCATGGTCATATGATGAAAATTTGATTGCTTGGCAACTGGCATGTATTTAAGATGGATGCAGTGTCTTGGAATCACCTTTTGTAACCTTCTGACAAAGTCAATGAGGAAGGTAGAGTCATTTAACCGTGTTACTAACTTAACAACTGCACTGATTCACTTAACTGTGGCAAGAAAGGTTGTAAAATGGGGCAAAACGTAACTCTTCTTTAGCAACTAAAATGTTGGGCTCAATTGTGGTTGTAAGTCGAGGACTATCTGTAATGGGGATATGGTTCTGGGAGATTCTCATTGTCTTTTTATGGGAGGGGGAGCTGCTAATCGTTTTGAAAGAAGCTTTAGTGTTCCCCCTTCTAAACAGGCCAACCCTGGATCTGATCAGTCTCTTACTTCAATTTTTGGGGGAAGGTAGTTGAGATAATGGTGACAGATCAGTTATACAGCATCCTTGAAAAAGTGGATTATCTAGACCCTTTTGAATCAGGGTTTAAGCTTGGATACAGGTCTAGGATAATATTTCTCATACTCCTGGATGATTTGGACTTGGATAGTATAGTGCACCTCATTTGGTTGGAGGAAAAGTGAAGTATAAGTGAAGGCAGAAGAGTTTTGGTGGGAAGGTGTTCAAGTTGTTATGGTGGATAAAAATATTTGCTGTTTCCCAGATCATGGTGCAAATTGACTATGCTGTCACAAATTATACAAATTGTATAATACATAAAGCAAAGGGAACATGTTGCTTTTGACCTTTATAGCTTCTTTTAGCTTGCCATCTAAATAGGCCTGCTCACTTTGAATTGTCCCAACCTGTTAGATCATTCTAGGAAGAAAATTGCCACAATTCCATATTTCTAAGAAGCAAGATATGAAGATAGATATGCTGTTTTGGAATAGCCTCCCAAGAGACTGGGTCTTTCCTTAATTCTGTTCAGGAGGATGTTAAAGACTGGGGTGTTTCGAAGAGCATTGTAGTCAGTGTATTTTTTTATTTTTATTGTTCTCATTCATAGTTCTTTATTTGGTTTGGTGTTATGTATTTTGTCTTTTATTTATTTTAAACTTACTGTGGTGGTTTTCATGTTTTTCATATGGTGTTAGCTGCTGTGAATTGCCAGCTTATGGTGGGATGTAAATGTAATTAAATTAAGTTAATATAATAAAACTATAAATCATGTGTTTCTTTGATATGCAAATATACCCCTTGTGGCATACCATTATATGCAATCGTTTGCTTTTCATGTGTGAATGTAGCCATTCATTTTGTCTGTCCAACATTTCCCCATGATGAGTAATGCAGAATGAGGCCTCAGAATGACGCCCCCAAAATTTTGGATGAGACTTTTACTACCTATAAAAGTTGTTGCTGAATTTTAGTTTTTAAAGGGACTGAAGAATGATTATATACATGAAGAATAGTCATGTAAACTACATTGTAATGCAACGAGTTCATATGATTTAATAATTATGTATTATTATTCTATATTTGTTTAATGCTTCTTCTATCACAAAGTTAAATTGAGGTTTATCCAGATCTCTTCCACTTATTTGCAATTGCATAACCAAGTGCAGTTATTGGAAAAAAGGTTGGGCATCATTAGTTTGTACCCAGGAAGAAAATGAAGTATATAATCAGGCTGCTGCATAGTGTCTTATGCCTTCCATCATGGAAGAGCCAACAATCACGTGGAAGACATAAACCTCTAATTATTCTACTGAATTTATTTAAGTTAGGTAGCCTATACTCTGCATAGATGTTGTTGTGTGTGGGCTGTTGTATAGGATGGAAGACCTGATGTTCTCAGCCAACATAAATATTTATATTCCTGGAAGGTAGTTATAACAGTGAAGTAAGCAGGATAGAAGTTGAAACCAATGAATCGTCACTATGTTTTGCATCAGAGGTATTAAAAAGAGCTTGAGGGAAAGTTTGCATATTATGTTACGCACAATAGTTGTTTCATTTTTACTTAGTGTGTTGTGTAAACTTCACTATGGTGATTTAGAAACCATGATATAACTTTGTGTAATAATTTAAAATAGAGTCATCCTTGATTTACAATAGTTTGTTTAGTGACAGTGCAAAGTTACAATGGCACTGAAAAAAGTGACCTATGACTGTTTTTCACACTTATGACTGTTGCAGCATCCCCATGGTCACATGATCAAAATTGGGATGCTTGACAACATTCATATTTATGACGGTTGCAGTGGGGTCATGTGATCACTTTTCTGAACTTCTTACAAGTAAAATCAATGGGGAAGCCAGATTCACTTAACTACCATGTTACTAACTTAACAACTACAGTGATTCATTTAACAGATATAAGATATAAGATAATCTTTATTGTCATTTTTTTACTGTGGGCACAATGGCACACATCAAAATGAAATTTAGTTGCCCGCTCTCAAAGTGAAACACATACATGACATACACCTAAACATACTATATACAACATATGTATAGACCCACACCCCTACATATACATAACAAATAAATATTAAACACTGTCCATCTTGAATATATAACGGAAGGAGGAAGCTTGAGAGTTCACAAGGTTAATGCTGTATGGAATGAAACTCTGGCTGAATCTGGATGTTCTGCTACGGATACCATGAAGCCTCTTCCCAGAAGGTAACAAGGAAAGCAGGTCGTGAAGAGGATGTGTAGTGTCCCAGATAATCTTGCGGACCCTGCTCAAGCAACGCTTCTCTGCTATGTCCTGGATGGGAGGGAGGGAACTGCCAATGATCTTTTCGGTCATTCTCACCACTCTCTGCACCGCCTTCCTGTCTGAAGCAGTGATGCTTCCAAACCAGACTATGATGCTGTATGACAAAATGCTCTCGATTGTCTCCCTGTAGATCAGCGGTTCTCAACCTTTGTGTAACGGCGACCCCGTCACACGGACGCGCTGCGCATGCGTGCCGCCCCCCATGTGTGCCGCGCCCTGAGGGGGAAAAATGGCGGATCGCGTTGTTTGGCGACCCCCATAAAATGGTCGTTCGACCCCAAATGGGGTCGCGACCCATAGGTTGAGAACCGCTGCTGTAGAAAGTGGTCAGGACAGGGGAAGGAAAATGTGCTTTTCTCATGTGACACAGAAAATGCAGGCGCTGCTGTGCCCGCTTCATCAGTGTCTCGCTGTTGAGCGACCAAGCCAGCCTACTCATTAGCTGCACATACAGGAATTTGATGCTGGTAACCATCTCCACAGGTGAATCATTAATACCCAGAGACGTGTGGCTGTGCCTGCCTTTTCTGAAATCGACAATGATCTCTTTGGTTTTTCCGGTATTTAAAACTAGGCTGTTTTCCTTACACCAGTTCACCAACCCCTCAACCTCCTTGCGGTAAGCTTCCACCTTGTCATCATTAATAAGGTTCACTACTGTTGTATCATCTGTGAACTTCACAATATGGTTGGTGGCAAACAACTGTGGCAAGAAAGGTCGTAAAATGGAGCAAAAGTCTCTTAACAAATGTCTTGCTTAGCAACAGAATTTTTGCGCTCAATAGTGGTCGTATGTCGAGTGCTACCTGTACTTATAACATGCCCACTATCCAGAATATTTCATGAAAAGTTACAATCCATAAAAAATACATTACCTTAAATTACAACATATTTAAGAAATCAGTTGATTTGCAGATTCATGCCACATGGAATGGATAGCTAGAATGAAATTCTCCATGTTAACTAAAAGATCTTCCTGACAGTTTGATCCTTTTGACTTTCTGATTCATAAACTGGTGGGATAAGAGGCCAGGTAATGTTGTTCTTATTAGCCCAGGGAGACACAAGTAATTCTCGATTTTCGGCCACAATTGAGCCCACAATTTATGTTGCTAAGCAAGATAGTTAAGTACGGCGACCTCAGTGGCTTGGGCGACGCAAGCGTCGATCAAGGAAATTTGTAGGGCAGTGACATGGTTGTCACCTTCACCTTTTGTGAGGCATTATAAACTAGATTGATTTGCCTCGGCAGATGCCTCGTTTGGTAGGAGAGTTCTCCAGAGAGTAGTACCAGATAGTGGGACACAGGCCCAGACTACTTCCCACCCACAGGGACAGTGAGGCTCTGGTATGTCCCATTCTATTGTGGATTCTCCATCGGTCATGCTGGAGAAGGAGCGTTATCTTACCTGCACGCCTTTTCTCAGCATGACGATGGAGAATCCACTCCCCCCTGTTTAGGTCCGTCAGGTCCTGTGTGAGGGGACTTTTTTCTTTGAGCCACCACATTGTAAGGTCATCAACAGCTACGCCTTCATCAAGACTGGGGATACTGGCCCAGGGGAAGAGGCGTGGCAAAGGGTTGATTGACTTGGTCTCTGGGCAGGAAGACAAGGATCAATCCATTCTATTGTGGATTCTCCATCGTCATGCTGAGAAAAGGCATTCAGGTAAGACAACACCCCTTCTCAACTTTCGGCCACAATTGAGCCCAAAATTTATGTTGCTAAGCAAGATAGTTAAGTGAGTCTTACCTTATTTTACGACCTTTCTTGCTGTTATTGTTAAGTGAATCACTGCAGTTGTTAAATTAGTAACATGGTTGTTATATGAATCTGGCTTCCCCATTGACTTTGCTTTTTCAGAAGGTCACAAAAGGTGATCACATGATCCTGTGACACTGCAACCGTCGTAAATATGAGTCAGTTGCCAAGTGTCTGGATTTTGATCGGGTGACCTTGGGGATGCTGCAATAGTCGTAAGCGTGAAATACGGTCATAAGTTACTTTTTTCAGTGCTGTTGTAACATTGGTCACTAAACGAATGGTTATAAGTCAAGGACTACCTGACAGGAGTACTAGTTCTATTGTTACTATAAGGTTACATTCACAGGATCTTGCAAGACTGATGAAAGTAATTCTCCTTTCCTTTTATCTTCTGGAAAACTAAATAGAGTTTCTTTTGAAATGTTTCTCATGCTATTCCCTCTTCTATGCCTGAGACAGTTTTTACATGTGGTTGTCTAGTCTATGGCTCTCCTTCCTGTCTCCCAGCCTCATTCTGGCATACCATTACAGATCTTGATGATCCAGATCAACAGATGTAAATTCTACCTTATATCCCATGACCGTGGCAAGTTGCACAGAGTTCAGGAAAGTCTATGCAGGAACATCTGCCTCCTTCAAAGATCAGCAAGATACACAACTTCCATTCTCTTTCTCTCTTTTTATCTTGTGGCTTGAAGAAAGGATGGAGGCCCTTTATTGCAGTAAAATCGGTTTTGTGTTGTTTTTGCATGCTCCCAACACATTTATTCCTTCTGTACTCTTCGCAGGTAGGATATTAGAAAAGAGCAGAATAACACAGTAGCCACAAATAATGGATTGCCAAAATTGTGAACTCTTAATAATAATAATAATAGTAAAGTTGGAAGGGACCTTGGAGGTCATCTAGTCCAACCCCCTGCTCGGGCAGGAAACCCTACACCATTTCGGACAAATGGCGGTCCAGTCTCTTCTTAAAAACGTCCAGTGTTGGAGCATTTACTGCTTCTGGAGGCAAGCTGTTCCACTGATTAATTGTTCTCACTGTCAGGAAGTTTCTCCTTAGTTCTAGGTTGCTTCTCTCCTTGATTAGTTTCCACCCGTTGCTTCTTGTCCTGCCTTCATGTGCTTTGGGAAAGATTAATTCCCTCTTCGTTATGCAAAGCCCTTGCGAAATTGAAACACTGCTAATCATGTCCCACATCTTGTTCCTTCTCTTCGTTTTAAAACTAGACAACCAAATTCTAGCAACCGTTCCCTATATGTTAGCCTCAGTCCCCTAATATCTTTGTTGTTCTCTGTCCTCTTTTCTAGAGATATCAAACATCTTTTGACATCGTGTGACAAAAACGGATGACAATATTCCAAGGGTGGGTAACAAGGCATTAAAGAGGGTATTAATACCCACGTGATCTTGATTCTATTCCCTTCTGTAATGGCCTAGCACTGTGTTGCCTTTCTGCAGAGGTCAGCACAATGCTGGTCATATTTACGTGATTGTCTACTAGACTCGAGGTCCCTCTCACAGTAGTACATTGAGCATGGTGCCACCTATGCTGTACTTGTGCATTTGGTTTTTCTTGCCTAAATGTAGAACCTTGCTTTTTTCACCATTGAATTTCATTGTGTTAGTTAGTGCCCAGTGTTCAAGTCTGTCCAGATCCTTCTGTATCTGAAGCCTGTCTTCTGGAGTGTTGGCTATTCCTGCCAGCTTGGTGTCATCTGCAAATTTGATGAGTTCCCCATCTATCCCTTCATCCAAGTCGTTGATGAAGATGTTGAAGAGTACTGGGCCCAGAACAGAGCCCTGGGGCACCCCACTACACACTTCCCTCCATATAGATGCAGTTCCATTGAGGACCACTCGCTGAGTACGGCCGGTCAGCCAGCTACGGATCCATCTGGTGGTGATTCTGTCTACCCCACATTTTTCTATCTTGTCAAGTAGTAGGTTGTGATCTACTTTATCAAATGCCTTACTGAAGTCCAAGTAAATTATGTCCACAGCATTCCTCTGATCCACTAATTTTGTCACTTGGTCAAAGAATGCAATAAGATTTGTCTGGCATGATCTATTTTTGACAAACCCATGTTGGCTTTTAGTAATGACTTTGTTTGCCTCTAGGTGTTCGTTGATTCATTGTTTGATTATCTTTTAAGGATCTTCCCAGGTATTGAGGTCAGGCTGATAGGTCTGTAATCCTGGATCATTTTTTTCCTTTTTTGAGGATGGGGGAACTACATCAGCTCTTTTCCAGTCCTCTGGTAGTTCCCCTGTGTTCCAGGATCTTTGAAAAATATAGTTCAGTGATTATGAGATCACATCTGCCAGTTCCTTGATAACTCTGGGGTGTAATCCATCTGGTCCTGGGATTTGAACTCATCTAGGCTGGACAGGTGCTCCTAACCATTTCTTGCCTATCTTAACTTGTGTTCTATTCTGTTTTTTATGGCACTATTTTTGATAGGTTGGTCTGTTTTTCCCTTTGTGTAAAGACAGATGCAAAAAACGAGTTAAATAGTTCTGCTTTCTCCCTGTTGCTTGTCACCTTCTTGCCACTTCCACCCACTAATGGACCAATCATTTCCTTCACTTTTTTCTTGTTTTTTACATGTTGAAAGAAGCTTTTTTTGTTATTTTTGACTTTGGTCGCAAGCCTTAGTTCATTTTGAGCCTTGGCTTTCTTCACTTCATCTTTGCAGGCTCGGGCTATTTGCTGATATTCTGACTTAGTTATGTTCCCCTCTTTCCACTTTCTATACTTGTCCTTTTTATCTTTCAATTTGTCAGAGAGTTCTTTATGCAGCCATGCTGGTTTCTTTTGAGAGCTGTTTTTTTCCTCTTTGTTGGTATTGTGCTAGACTGTGCTTTTATTATCTCATTTTTCAAAATTCCCAAGCTTCTTGAGTTGTTTTCCCCTTGAGGATTCTCATCCATGGAATCCTTCCCAAGCCCTCTCTAAGTTTATTGAAATTAGCTCTCTTGAAGTCCAAGACTCTAGTTTGACTGTGTTCTATTGGTTGTGCTTCTATAATGTTGAATTCTAATATTGCATGATCACTTCCTCCCAGGGTTCCTATGGCTTCAACACCGTCTATCATTTCATCTCTGTTAGTGAGAATTAGATCCAAAATGGCTAATCCCCTAGTTCCCTTCTCTACTTTTTGGGAGACAAAGTTGTCTGCTAGGTTTGCCAGGAACCTGTTTGATCTTCCACTTGGTGCGGAGTTTGTCTCCCAGTTGATGTCAGGGTAGTTAAAGTCCCCCATTACTATTGTGATGTGCTTCCTACATACCTTATTAGCTGACTGCAAAAAGTTCATCTATTTCCTCTGTTTGGTTGGGTGGTCTGTAGTATACACCTATGGCAATGTCATTCCCCCCCCTTTTATATTGACCCAAATGCATTCAAGACAGTTTTTATCATTGTTGTACTCTATTTCTGTGGGAGATGTAGTTATTTCTTATATAGAGAGCAACTCACCTCCTCTTTTATTTGGTCTGTTTCTTTTAAATAATTTAAACCTCTAGCTGTGTGTTCCATGTGTGAGTTTCATCCCACCATGTTTCCGTAATGGCAACAATATCGTATCTGTCCTCATTAACCTGAATTTCTAGTTCACCCTGTTTGCTGTTCATACTCTGTGCATTGGTGTATAAACATTTGAGTCCTTTGTGAGTGGCTCTGTGTTTCCTTTCTACATAGCCTGTGTGGTGCCTGAGTTCCCCTAGTGTCTTACCACCTATTTGGTTAGTGCACTTTATGTGGCACTCGCTATTAGAGGCTTCATTTTGATTGATAGCAAGGTTGGTATTCTTGTCCACACACACATCTATGCTACATGCACTGATAGCCCGATAGTTTTTAAATTGCCGGGGACAGGGTTGTTCCGTATCAATTAACTCCCTGTCCCCGCTGTTTAGTTTAAATTTCCCTCCAGAAAATCTGTGAATTTATAGCCGAGTAACTCAGTCCCTATTTTTGATGGATGCAAACCATCTCTTTTGTACGTCTTTTGATTGGACCAGCTACTGACATCGTGACTAATATATCCAAAGCCTTCCCCTTGCATGTATAGTGGAAAAATGGCAAAGAAGGTCTACAGTAGTTTTCTCTTCTTCCATCACCTTAAAGCAGTGGTTCTCAACCTGTGGGTCAGGACCCCATTTGGGGTCGAACAACCATTTCACGGGGGGTCACCAAACAACGCAGTCTGCCATTTTTTTCCCCTTTTCCTTAGCTGTGCTACTCCCTTTTATTCTATTGGCTTTTGAAAGCCAATAGAATAGACTCTCTTGAATAGAGTCTAATTCTATTGGCTTTCAAAAGCCAATAGGAATTGTCCAGGCTGTCTCTGCCCTGCTGAGCCCGCCGAAAGTCCCATTCTGCAAACGGTGCTGCACCAGTTGAGTAGTCCTCGACTTACGACTGGTTGAGTAGTCCTCGACTTACGACCGGTTGGGGGTCGCGGCATTAAAAAGGTTGAGAACCACTGCCTTAAAGGAACTTGCGCATATGGTAGCTATGATCAGTTCATTTATCCTACCCTCTTCATCAAATGGTGGTATGGATTATTTTGTGACTAAAGGATTACACACTGCACATGCCGAGATGACCAGAAAAAAACTAGCACATTTGCTTTCTGGTGCAGTTCATCCTCAACTTACAAATGCATTTGGAAGTGGAATTTTGGTTGTAAGTCACAATGGTTATAAGTTGAGGCACCCATATGGTTGGACCCAATTTTACAATTGTCTCTATGGCAGTTGCAACTCACAGAGTTGTAAGTGCGAACCCATTCTCCCAAATAGGTATCTTTTGCCGAAACCAGTAATGTAACCACAGGATGCTGCAATTAGTCATAAATGTGAACTGGTGGCCCAGTGCCTGAAGTGTGGTCATGTGGCTAGAGTGGGATCTGACATTTTAGGGTGGCTGGAAGTGTTTTGCAGACTAGACCACCCTTTCTGAGGCCATCTTAACTTCAAATGGTCTTTAAACAATCAGTTATAAGGAGTGTATCCAGAATGCCGGATATTTTGTGTGAGCAGCCATGATGTGATCTTAAACGTCCAAATGTGCCTCCTATTTGAAGCTGATTATTCAATCACATCACCCCTTCTGTCTAAGGACCTAAGATACAGTGCGCTTTGTAAAATTCTTTGTTCAGATTTGTGGGTTTCTGCTATTAATGGTTGATTTTTTTTCTTAATTTAATCTTAGTGTTTTCTATTTTTATAGCCTCCTCTGGTCCAAGCCATTTTTAACCGTGACATAGAGGAGGTACGGTCATTACTGAGTCAGAAGGAGAATATCAACGTGTTGGTAAGTGTTGGAATAATACTTTTCTCTTGGTAAAGAGTTCTGCTTGATTCTGTTTCTCTTGACTTTGTACACATATATTCCCCCAAAATTGGCCTTTCCTTCCAGCTGGCTATTTTGTGTCCTCTTTATCACCTGAACACCACATGTATAATGTGTAGATCAGTGGAGTCATGTTTGTATTCTGCCATGAGGATCAGTCATTAGATGTGACATTCCCGCATCATAGACAGTCAGGGTTTGGTTGGGTTCTCAGTGGGCCCTTTTCAAACAGTTTTTCATATCTTGGCATTGGTTCCAGATTTGTAAGATGATTATAATAATTAAATGATTTTAAGGTTGTTCTAGTTATAAATAGATAAGGATAGCAAAGTACTTAGTATATTCAGAATTAGTGCATAGCACAGGGATTGTTCATTATTGGTAAATAGCTACTTTGTTGGGAATTGGCTGTATAGTACCAGATGTATTGGTCTAGTTGTACTGAGCAGTGGGTGGCACCGAAATTAGCAGTTGTGCTTGGCATGAAACATGTTCTGGATTAGTCTTGTGGTCTCTAAGTGAGAACAGCTAGTGTTGTATGTTTTTTTTTTTAATTTTATTCTTGTACATCCCATGAAGCTGTATTTGGCTTTTCATTCCATTCTAGCTCACTTAGCAGAGGCACATAATACAATTCATGCCTATTTAATATATATAAATCTTGCCACAAATTGTGCTATTTATGAGCTGATTTGATCTCAGAACCAGGGAGTGATATTTGGATTGTCAAAATCTGTATTGCATTCATTTTGAACAAGATTATTGTTTTAATTGGTGTTGACTTTTAAAACTTTGTTGCATTTGCTTCTAGGGGCACAGGTAATCCTTGACTTACAACCACAGTTGGGACAAGAATATTGCTTGCTGAGTGAAGCAGTGGTTAAGTAAGATGCCACATGATTGCTTCATTCAAAAACCACAATCCCGGCAATATTTCTGGGTGGTTAAGTGGACAGAGTGAAAGAGCTGCCTCCCAAGGAATTTTGGCTCAAAAGCCCACAGGGAAGATTTCAATTCTGTTTCTGCAGCCTGCCAAAGGATTTCCCCTTCCCTCCATGCATAAAACGGAAATCCTTTCTGGGCCTAAAGGAATGGAGATTTCTGCAACCTGCAGGAGGAGTTCAGCCCTCCTTCAGCCCCTTCCTTTGCAATCTTTCCTGACTGCTTTCTATCCAGCTTTCTGGGGAAGCCTGCAGAGAAGATTGCAAGTGGTCAGATGGCAAATGGTTGTGGGGCACTTGGCAACCAGTCACTCTGGTTGGCAATCTGGCTGCCAAATATCTGTAATGAGGTCATGGAGTAATTGTGGGGGGGATGCAGTGATGTTTTAAGATGGCCGGAAGTGCTTTATGTTGGTAAAGCACCCTTGCCAGCTGTCGTAATTTTGAATGGCCTTTAAATAACCCGTGGCAAATTGAGGATGACCTGTAATGAAAGCTAGAGTTACTAAAGTAACTGCCAATTACGGATAGTCCTCTATTTACAACCATAACTGAGCCCAACATTTCTATTGCTTAGCAAGGCAGTTGTTAAGTGAGTTGTGCCCCATTTTATTTTATTTATTTATTTATTTATTTATTTTAAAATTTATAAGCTGCCCCACTCCCGAAGGACTCTGGGCGGCTAACAATAAAAAACACATAAAACATAACAGGACAACAGTACAAAGACAATCATCCAGGGGTCAGGTTTTATAAACCCCAGGCCTGCCGGAAAAGCCAGGTCTTAAGTAGCTTACGGAAGACCAACAGGGTGGGAGCGGTCCTAATCTCCGGGGGGAGCTGGTTCCAAAGTGTGGGCGCCATCACAGAGAAGGCCCTCCTCCGTGGCCCCACCAAATGGCACTGCTTGGCCAACGGGGCCTGAAGGAGGCCCAGCCTGTGGGATCTAACCAGACGTAGGGAACTATGAAGTAGTAGACGGTCTCACAAATAGCCTGGCCCTGGGCCATATAGGGCTTTAAAGGTAATGACCAACACCTTGAATTGGACCCGGAGACCAATAGGCAACCAATTTTACTCTTTCTGCCATGGTTATTAAGCAAATTACTACAGCTATTAAGTGACTCATGTAGTGGTTAGGCAAATCTGGCTTGCCCCCGTTGACTTTGCTTGTTAGAAGCTCCCTAGGAAGGTTGCAGACGACCAACCCAGGACCTGGGACACTGCAGCCATTGTGAACACATACCAATTGCCAAGTATATGAAGTTTGGTCATGTGACTGTGGGGATCATAATTGTGAAAACTGCTTGTAAGTCATTTTTTTCAGTGCCATTGTAACTTTAACAGTCATTAAGTGAATGGTTGTAAGTCAAGGACTACCTTTGGAGGATCTGTCACAACTTCAGACAGCTAATCAGCAGCCACTTGTTAAGGTTTTCCAGAGTTAAAATTTTCCCACTGAAAATATTCTAATTCAGGTGAATTTAGGCCTTGAGAGTTATATGAGCTGTTGTTATTTTCTTGTCTACTGCTCCATGTTCTTTCCAAAATTGCAGTAAAAATAATTTTTTTTCTGTACATCAGAATGTTTAGAACTTTTTAAAACATTCATGTTCAAACTTCATAAAAGAGGCGAGATTTGATTTTTACATCATATAGTGTAGTGCCAATATTTGTACAGACTGTAGATATTGAGATGAATATTGTACCACGGACAAAATATTTCTGGATAAAAAATAGTTGGGAACATGCGATGGTAATGTAAAGTTATATGCATCCAATGATAAGTTATTGCAATATTTCTGATAAAATCTAAGTTACAGAAATGGATACAGTCAAATATTTGAGAAATTTTAATGGCAAGACTGTCATGCTTTGGATGTGCCAATCTATGATTGCACTGTTAGTTGCCTTATATTTAATTGGATTTCCAATTCTGTCTGGTGTAGGAGAGAGCAAATTGAGATTAACCAGCTTGCTATCAGTACACTTGCATACATATTTTATACTGTGTACTATTTTGCTTTCTGAGAAATGTATATATATAATCCAGGCACCTTGACAGAATGTCACAGTATTGCTAAGGATTTAAAAGTACACATTTGACTAATGTCAAGGATTGAACACTCATTAGACTTATTCTTATTTTCTTTGAATAAAACACAAAATTAATGTTAAATTATGATTGTGCAAAAATGTCAGTAGTTCTAGACTAATTGGCTTTCACACAAAAAAATGATCACAGTTACTGAGTTTTTATTCACTGACGAGCCATTGGTAATTGTTAAGAAACCCTAGAAATTGCAGGAACGGTTTGAAAACACCTTGAGACCTTTACTCCATTTGTCGTAGTTAATTGTTCCTTGAAATTAATCGGGAAGAAAACGTCAAAATAAAAGGTAAAGTTACATATTCATGACAAAATGCCTTCCTTCTAATTAAGACCATTGAGCTTGGCTAAGTTAAAAGGAATAATTGGGTTCAAAAGCAGCCCAAAAGGGCCAATTTCACATGTGGGTTGAGAGAAGAGGCCATGATGATTAGATAGTGAGGGCGGTTGGATTAATTTGTACTTTCTATCATCACTGGAGAAAAACAAGAATAGTTGGGTAGACAAACAGGTAGTTCTCAACTTACAACCGCTCGTTTAGTGACTGCTCATCGTTACAGCAGCACTATAAAAAAAGTGAAACAACCATTTTTCACACTTAGGACCTTCGCAGTATCCCCATGGATCGTGTGGTCAAAATTTAGGTGCTTGGCAACAGGCATGTATTTATGATAGGTGTCGTGACCTGGGGGGGGGGTGTCATGTGATCGCCTTTTGCAACTTTCTGACAAGCAGAATCAGTGGGGAAGCCAGATTCACTTAACGACAGTCGTATTACTAATTTAACAACTGCAGCGATTCACTTAACAACTGTGTCAAGAAAGGTCATAAAATGGGGCAAAATTCACCTCACAATCATCTTGCTTAGCAACAGAAATTTGGGGCCCAGTTGTGGTAGTAAGTCGAGGATTACCTCTATAAGATTTCTTAAGATTTTGTTACTGAAGTTGTATACTTCATTTTATGTTCTGTCCACTCAAAGGATCCTTAATTATTCCTGACTTGAAGCAAATTAATTATCTAATCAAATATTACTGCCTTTTGGCAGATAACTTGAGTGTATTTATGGAAGATATGCATATTGTATAGGCCAGGGGTAGGCAACCTTGACTCTTTTATGACTCGTGGACTTCAACTCCCAGAGTTCCTGAGCCAGCCATGCTGAGGGGAAAGGGAGAGGTTTCCAAGCTGAGACATGCTGGCTCAGGAATTCTGGGAGGTGAAGTCCACGAGTCCTAAAAGAGCCAAGGTTGCCTACCCCTGGTATAGGCAGACAAGTTTAGTATTTTTGCTACTTGGTATCTGGCATGTTGGATAAAAATATGTTTTTTTAAAAAATATATATAAATGAGATTGATTTTAAACTTTAATTGAAATCAGATGTTAAATCTTGATTTTTTTTAAAAGAAATGGACATATTTCACAGATATATATATATATAGATATATTTGTGAACATAATTTCTACTTCATTAAATTTGCTAATACCCTCATAAGAAATAACTTCTTTCTGAAAGTGTGAATTAAAAAGAAGTTAAATAGCGAATTTGAGTAAGTAAATAAAAACATTTAAAGCTTTTGATATTTTTTTTAATACATCATGGCAAATGCATCTTCCAAACATCCACAATAATTAATTGAATGGAAGCTGGTCCAGCTTCTCATCACTTCACCAAATATGTGTTTGCTTGATTCTAGGAGCATCTTTCAATATTTTGGAAAAAAATTATTCTGAAAGGCATTTAACACAGTTCCTTTACAGGTAATTCCTGGACTTACAGTCATGCGTTCAGCATCCATTTGAAATTAAGACCATGCTGAAAAAATGGACTTAGTATCCATACCAAAGTTATGGCCATCCTCCCCGGTCACATGATCAAAATTTGAGCACTTGGCTACCTGCAAATACAACTTCAGGGGCGCTCCACCCACCTATCTCTCCTGTAATCTATGCCCTTTTGGCTGCCCTGCATATCTGCAGTCAGTGACAGCAGCAGTGCCAGGGCTGGGGCTGAATTAGAGGCTTTAGCAGTTTCACAACTGCCAGTACCTCCAGGCTTCTTCTTCATCCCCAGGGCCACTGCTGTCACTGAGAAACGCGGCCTCAAGCCCCACACCGTGCCTTGCCATGCTGGCACCATTCTGCAAAGCCCCAGTTGCTTCCGCTGCCCTGCACTCCACACGATATGCAACGCCTCGCTTACCTTTGCCTTTTTTCTCCAGCTGCGGACAGGCTTGCCCAGTGTACGCAAGGCAGCTACTGGCTGCACCAGGCCTTCTTAACAAGGCCACCTTGTGCCATTCTCACCAGCTTTTAGAAGCTTCATTTCCCCCAAACCACATGATTTGGGGGATGATGCTTCTAAACATGAGAATGGAGCTTGAGGATTACATCCATTCATTTATTCACCAACTGTTCAAAGTTACAGTCACACTGAGCAAGGGATTTACAACCACTCCTTGGAATCCCCATGGTTACATGATTGTGATTTCCAATATTCCATGCTGGCTTCCCATAAGCAAAATCAATAAGGAAGTCAGAAGGAAATTGAACGATCGTGTGATCGTTAATGACCTGAATGGTCCTCGCTTAACAATGGCAATGGACTGTTGGAACTGCTTTATGACCACAGCAATGGCAACTCTGGTCCCCATTGCATACCAAGGGTTACCTACAAATAAGTAAAATCCACCATTGGGTTTAGTCACTGTTTTTGACTCTTGCCATATAAACTTCGGAAATGTGCAGCCAGTCCTCAACTTAAGACTACAATTGGGACTGGAATTTCCATTGCTAAGTGAGGCAATTGTTAAGTGAGTAGCAGACTCACCTTTTTTGTCATAGTCATTAAGTGAGTCACAATGGTTGTTAAGTGAATTGCATGCTTGTTAAGTGGCTTTTCCCATTGACGTTGCCTGTTGGAAGCCACCTGACAAGGTCACAAGTGATGATCAGGTGACCCCGGGATGCCACCACTGCCATAAATACATGCCAGTTGCCAAATGCCCAAATTTTGACCATGCGGCTGCTGTGATGGTTGTAAGTGTGAGTATCGGTTATAAGCCACTTTCTTCAGGGCTGTCATTAAAAATAAATGGTTGTAGGGCAAGGACTACCTGCATTGCAGATCTAAGCACAAGATGATTTTAACCACCCAGAATCACTCTCGATAATAAGGGTGGAATATAAATTTAGTAAATAAATAAATATCCTTAGATTATGCAGAATATAGAATGTTTATCTATCTATCTATCTATCTATCTATCTATCTATCTATCTATCTATCTATCTATCTATCTTGATTATTTTGTTTCCCCAAATCAGGACCAAGAGAGACGAACCCCTTTGCATGCAGCTGCATACTTAGGGGACACCTCTATTGTTGAACTCCTAATACTATCAGGTAAGGATGTGACTTGGGATGGTCACAAAGAATGAATGAGAGCTCATAAAGCATTATAGTGCTTTCCACCTTCAAAGTGCTGTAGCTAGCAGATTGCTGTTAGTAATATTTTTATTGCTAGTCATGATTCTCAAGCAGTGGAGATTTATGGAAATGTTCCCCTTCTGTTCAGTGAAGCTATTTAAAAACTGACAGCTCTGAATACTGTAACTCTTCCTGTGTAGGTTGCAGGGCTGAATTAGCCTTCTGGACAGCTGAGCCAACACAGATGGTTTTTGATCCACATGCTAAATCTTTCCAAATTAACGGCCATAAAAAACACTGGCTTACAATATAACCTAAAGCAAGCGATAGTCTTTGAAGACTGCCAACAACATTGTCACATCATTTTTCTCTTTTTTTAAAAAAAATTTGCGTGAAGATTGGAATGAACTTTGATTCTTTCAGCCCCTTTATTAGGCTGGTTTCTACTTACTGATGCTTACTGATGTCAAGACTCTGAGCAACAAAGATAATTAGGGGGCTGGAGGCTAAAATGTGAAGAACGGTTGCTGGAATTGAGTTTGTCTAGAAGTGAAAAGAAGGACTAGTGGTGACATGATAGCAGCGTTCTAATATTTGAGGGGCTGCCACAAAGAAGAACGGGTCAACTTATTTTCCAAAGCATCAGAAGGCAGGACAAGAAGCAATGGATGGAAACTAATCAAGGAGAGAAGCAATCTAGAAGTAAAAGAAATTTCCTAACAGTGAGAACAATTAACCAGTGGAATGACTTGCTTTCAGAAGTTGTAGATGCTCCATCACTGGAGGCTTTTAAGAAAAGATTGGACAGCCACTTGTCTGGAATGGTATAGAGCAGACATGTCAAACTTGTGATGTCGCACGACGTATCAGAGCTTTTTTCCCATTGCCGGCAATGGGGTGGGCGTGGTTTTGTTGTGAAGTGTCTGGCCCATGGGCCGGCAGTTTGACACCCCTGGTATAGAGTCTCCTGCTCAAGCAAAGGGTTGGACCTGAAGACCTCTAAGATCCTTTCCAACTCTATTATTCTGTAATATTTCTGTAAGAGGAATTGTGTGGAAAACTATGGAAGTTAATTCTGGGGATTACATCTTTTTCAGATGCGATTCACAATCCCCAACCCCAAATCTTTGAAATAAATGATGCTGATTTAGCACATAGAATGTTTGGCCCGTAATGGGACAATTGTTTTAATTTTCAACCATTATTTTTTTAAAGACAGGGATACCCCCTAAGTGCAGTACTAACGTTCTTTTCTTATGAATTAGTTGGCAGTTTCCTTGGGAAACAGCTGTTTGTTAAATAAGCATTGGGATTAAAACATAAAAATGGTCTTATTGTTAAGATGAAAGTCTAAGGAATGCCTTGCTATTCAACCAGTTTAATGTAATCTTTGTTTTCTTCTCTTAATCATGCTTGAGACAACTTGCTTCATCCCCTTTATTTTCTATGGATAGGTGCTAACGTCAATGCAAAGGACAGTCTTTGGCTAACCCCGTTACACCGTGCTGCAGCTTCTCGTAATGAGGTAAATGTCAAGTCTTTCACAGGGTGCCATAGTCATGCTGCTAGTAAAATGACAAAGTAAATTCCAGACATCGAACATAATAAACTGCCATGTTTAAGCCAAGTTCATTTCCCCTTTTATCTTTTTATTCTTCATTGTAGTAAATATTTTGAGAATCTTGCAGAACAGTCTTTATCTCCTTGGACACGTTGGGTAGCAACACCTTTTGGACGACAGAGTTGAAAGAACCACAAAAGGCTTGCAGGCTATTACTAACAGTACATTTTCCCATGGGACAAAAGAGTGAGGCAGGAGTATAATGGTGATCGCCTTGTAGTGACTCATTCCTGAGCCTTCTTGTTTACTGAGGAAGTTTTGTGTCTACATTGGCAATATACGAAATGTAAAGAAAGTAGAAAGAACAAGGTTTATTTGTTTGTTGTATCAGCTTACCGTATATACTGCCCAATCACAAACTCTATGTGGCTTATACAGTTAAAAACAACAACAAACCACGGTAAGGGTAGCAAAGTGACAAAACTCCTCTGCCCTGATTGTGTCTGCAGACAGCTTTCTGGTGGCCTTGTTTCAGGTGATACATAATTTTGGAGGACTCCCTACAATGCCATGCAGAAAAAAATTGCTGAACATCTGTTAAAGTATCTCAAATTCATTCTCAACTGGACATGGGCCTTGTTGTAAATCCTGAGGGGATGCCTGGGACAGTCTTGCCTTGCTATCTGGGAATGGTTCGAATCTGTTGGGCCTGAGGAAGTGTACAGGATCCTTATGACTATGAGCTCAGCCACCTGTTGTTATGATCCATACCCGTCCTGGCTCACTAAAACTGCCTTGGGGATGTTGTTTGAGTGAATTCTACAGGTGGTCAATACTTCCTTGAGGGAGGAGATTGTTCTTCTGTTTCTTAAGGATGGGCTGGTCTGCCTCTCCTCAAGAAACCCTCTCTGGCTCTTACCATACTGGACAATTTTCTAAGGTGATTAAGAAGGTGGTTGCACTGCAGCCACAGAGGCCTGTGAATAGAGAGGAATATATGGACCCCTTTTGGTCAGGATTCAGGCCTGGGTAGAGGATGAAAATGCTATTGGTCACATTTTTAGGGGATCTCTGGCAAGAGTGGGACAAGTGTTGTATATCTGTCCTTGGCTTCTTAATGACTTTCAGTATCATCAACCATGGTATTCTTCTGGATTGAATCTGTTACTTGGGGGTAGGTGGCACTGAACTGTGCTAGTTCTGCTCCTTTCTCTGAGGTCAATATCAGTGATTGGGGTTGAGAGATTTTGTGCTTGGCCCTACTATAAGGAGTGCTGCTGGGTTTGGTGCTCTCTTCACTTCTATTTAACATCTGCATGAAACCACTGAATGAGACCATCCATTATCATGGGGTGAATTATTATCAGTACATTAATGATCCCCAATTATACGTTTTCTCTCATGGAGAATTAAACCATGCTGTTGATATCCTATCCCAGTCCTAAGACCTATGTGGGTCCGGATGGGAAACACCAGACTTTAGCTGAACTGTGGGAAGACTGAATGGCTTTGGGTTTGGGGGCCTTCCATTTCTGGGACTTTCCCATGTTTGGTACTGGATGGGGTTGCACTTCCCCAAACAGACCCATTGTGCAATATGTGAGTCCTCCTGTTCAAGTATTGTGTGCCAGTTGCACCTGTTCCTGGAATGGAGCCTGTTACAGTCAGTCTTGCCCTGATTATCTCCTGGGTGGACTATTGCAAGAAGTTTTTTATGGGGCTATCTTGAAGAATTCAGTTGGTACAAAATGTGGTGGTGCAGGCGATTTGTATCCCTAGATTGGCTCTCATTACACCTCTGCTCCACAAGCTGCATTGATTGGTAGTTTCCTTCTGGATCCAACTGAAAGTGCAGGGTTTTACCTTTAATTGGGACTGCCTTTTCCCAATTGCATGTGTCTGTCCCATCCATCCTGCAAAAGGGTAACTTGCAGATTCCATCTATTAAGAAGTTATATCCTTCTCTGTGGATGATCATTCCTCTTAAGGTGAGATTGACTCCTTCTCCAGCACTGGAGATGGATAATCCACGCAGTGGGTTGAGACTGTATTCCTGGCCAATCAGATCAGTCAGCCAAAGTTGCCACGCCCCGTCTTGGACCATGATCCTCCAGTCTTGACTGATCTCGCCATGAAGACACATCTAGAACTTTTGGCTCCTGGGCAGGTATAGTTCCTTTCCATTAGGGGGGGATTTTTTTCTAGTAGCTGAAATTGCTTAGTTTAAAAGTTAATTAGAGATAATTTAATTCAATTTAATTGACCACTCAAAAATTTCCTTGCTAAATTGTAAAACTCAGGAAGTCAGATTACTACAGGGGAAACCTCCCCCACTTAAAAGGGGGAAATCCCTAACTCCCCTCCCTAAACAACCCCAGCCACCTTCCAACAGCCGGCAGCCGCCTTAAACAAACGGGGGGAGGCTCGGGCAACCCCTCGCGTTTAAAACAAACAAACAAACAAAAAAAAAGACAGAAAGGCAAGCAGTTAGCGAGGGAAGCGGAGGACAAAGGGGATGCATGCTGGGAGGGAGATTGAGTAAGGGAAACAGCTGGCGTGCGAAGGAGCAGTCTTTTCACTCCAGGCTGCTCAGGAATTTTTAAACGAGGCGCCATTGTCTGCACAGCTGGAAGCACGCGCAGCTCTTTGTTAAAACCGCACGTGGCATAGGCAGCCTTGTTAACACATGCGCAGTAGTTTCCTGGCAGCGGCGGCCATATTTTTTGTCCAAACAGGGGAGTTAAAGTTCCTTAAGGAAGCTAGGTTCAGCCGCTGGAGTGAATAATAGGCAAGCAGTACTGGGGTACTAAAGCATCTATTAGTCATTCAGAGACATTCAAATCAGACACATAGCTACTGATGCCAGGACTTGGTGTCTTCTACCTAAAGTAAATAAGAACCTTTCATAACTAACTGTGTTTAGTTGCCTTTGGCTCCTTCCAGACTTCGGGTCCCCCATTAGTGGCCCGTACGCCTCTGGATTTAGTGGTGGGTTCCAGGCATCCCCAGTCGCGTGCCTGTCCTTACCCACCATAGTCAAGCCGGGTTCCAGGCATTCCCATTAGCGTGCCTGTTCTTATCCGTGCACAGTGACTAACTCTGACAATTTTGCAGAGTCTGCTCCTGAGTTCCAGACGCCCCCAGTAGTGCGCCTGTCCTTACTCAAAGTTGGAGCTCTCCTACTACCTGGGTCCCCCCTATCGCGGCCCAGCGTTAGTGGAGAATGGAGGAAGCAATCATTCCCTCCACTGGAGCCCCGCCTTCATCCTCTGGAGCACCTGCTTCAGAGGATTCGGAATCCTCTGCAGCCCCTAGAAAGGCTGCAAGGAAGTCATCAAAGAAGGCTGACAAACAGGCAATCAGAAGACACCAAGCCCTAGAAAAAGAGTTCGACAGAGCCCAGAAAAGGGCCAGAATTGAAAATAGGCAGAATGGGGGAATAGGTTCTGATCTACCGCTGGGTCTCCCTTCATCCCCACGGGCCATTTGGTCATTAGGGAGCTCATCACAGTCCCAAACAGAGGGTGGGATAGGCGAATTCTCATCGCTCTCCCGATCCCCCTCCCCACGGAGGTTGCAGGAAACCCCGAGGACCATGCTAACCACAGCACCTGCAGGGTCCCAGGCAATGGTCACTCCTCCTGCATTGACGGGGGATCTGCTAGCTACCCTAATAGCACAGGCAGTGGACCGTGCATTTGAGGCCAGGGCTCAAACTTCAAAAGCCAAGTCTCTAGGACTTAGAACGAGGCATCGGGAGGAAACGGAGGACCATCAGGACCTCTCCTCCGTCTCAGACTCGTCGGTATCTGAGGAAGCTTACCTGGACCAGCCAGGTACGTCACAAGTGATTCAAATGTCTGAGGAGGAGGAGGACACCTCACCTCAAGGGCCGTCCTTCAGCGGCCTGTTTAACCCTTCTCTTTTTGTTACTATTCTGCGCAAGGCTGAGGCCACAGCCCATCTGGGGCATGGGACACCAGCGGAGCCTGTCACAGTTGACACGGAGGCTGAGCCGACGTTCGCCGAAAAGGTAACCACTCAACACCGCATACCATGCCCGACCATGTTCCTAAACACAATAAGGAAACAGTGGGCAGCGCCAATCTCCCTACCGCTTCCTAGCAATGCGGAGAGGAAGCTATTTAACGTAGCAAAGGAGCTAGAGGGAACATTGGAGGTGCCGTTGGTGGACGAACCCATAGGTCCCCTGATATCGGACACGGCCATATCAGGAGATTTTGCTGAGGCTCTTAAAGCCGAGGACCGAAAGAGTGAGTCCAACTACAGGAGAACGCACCAGGCAATAGCTTGGGCTACCAGGGCGTCTACCTCCGCGTCCTTTTTCACCAGAGCCACACTTTGTTGGCTCCGTGAGCTACAGGGCCGGGTTCCCATGGAAGATATACGCACTCATCAGGAACTCAGCAAAATGGTAGCGGCCACGGAATATGCGTCGGACGCAACACTGTTAGCGACCAAGTTTTCAGCCAAGGCAATGGCGGCAAACAACACGAGCAGGCGCATCCTCTGGCTAAAGAACTGGCAGGCGGATACCAAATCCAAGTGGAAATTGGCTTCGGCTCCGTACCAAGGGGCAAAGCTGTTTGGTGAGGCACTAACGCCATACCTGACAGAGAACAAGGACAAGCGCAAGGTCCTTAAACACATGCTTAAAAGGCAGGACAAGAGACCCGGCTCCTGGGGAAGGAAACAATCCTTTCGTACGGAAGCCAGGGTCAACTACTTTCAAAATTCCCAACCCTTCCAAGCTAGACAGGATAGGGAAAGACAGGGGGACAGACAGAACACAAGACATAGGCAAACACAGGGAAGACGGCCCTTTCGGGGGAACAACCGCCCCTTCCGCCGTACCAGATGACTCCCGCCCAGACCTTCCCATAGGGGGCAGACTAGCAGGGTTTGCTCCCCAGTGGGAAGAGACCACCACGGACGTATGGGTCAGGAACACCATACGTCATGGTCTATATCTAGAATTTCTCTCAAAGCCCCCGAACCGCTTCCGCCCGTGCCCCTGTCCCACAAACCCAACAAAGAGAAGGCTCATGAACGAGGCCGTTCAGCACCTTCTAAACATACGGGCCGTAGAGCCGGTGCCTATGAACCAGAGAGACCAGGGGTTTTATTCAATCCTCTTCGTGGTCCCAAAACCCTCGGGGGGTTGGAGAGCCGTTTTGGATTTGAAAAGGCTAAATTTCTACATAAAATACCGCAAATTCAAAATGCAGACACTACGCTCCATCCTTGGAAGCGTAAGGAAAGGGGATTTTCTGGCATCGATCGACCTCACGGAGGCATACTTGCACATCCCTATCTCTCTGGCTCACCGCCGCTTTCTACGGTTTGCCTACAGGGGGCACCATTTTCAATACAGGGCACTTCCATTCGGCCTGTCATCAGCGCCCAGGGTGTTCACCAAGATTCTGGCGGTTCTGGCAGCACAACTAAGAAACGTACCAGTCAGAGTCCAGTGCTACCTGGACGATATTCTAATCCAGTCATCGTCCGCCCAGCAGTCTCGGGCGGACCTAAAGTTAGTGATAAAAATGCTGCAGGACCACGGCTTCTCGGTGAACTTTCCAAAGAGCCATCTAACCCCAACTACGAGAATACTCCATCTGGGAGCGGTCATAGACACAAAGGAATGCAAGGTGTACCTATCACAGGAACGCCTCAGCAGCATAAAGAAAGCCGTAAAACAGGTAAGCCGCGGTCAGTCAGTGACGCTGGTCTGCCTCTCCCAGCTGCTAGGGAAGATGATATCGACCATAGCAATAGTTCCTTGGGCAAGGCTGCACTCAAGAGAACTGCAATGGTTCATGCTCCCGTTTCAGAGACAACAAATCAGTGCATCCCGGAAGAGGGTAGGCATACCTCTGAGAGTACGACACTCCCTCAGGTGGTGGCTATCTCCAGCTCTCCTCAGGGGGTCCCCCTTCAGGGAACCAGACAGAGTAGTAGTCACAACAGATGCGAGCTTATTCGGCTGGGGAGGCCACTTGGGGACCAAGTGGACACAGGGCCGCTGGTCAGCGGTGGATCTCCGACACAACATAAACTGGCTCGAGCTGCGGGCTATTCACCTAGCGTTAAGGCATTTTCACAGCAGCATAAAAGGCAGGCACGTACTGGTCCTGACGGACAACGTGACAGCCAAGGCCCACATAAACCGTCAGGGGGGCACACACTCTCGCTCGCTCTCGGCCGAGGCCCTCCTACTGGGGGCCTGGGCGGAACAAAATCTGGCCTCCATAAAGGCCGACCACATATCGGGGGAGGCAAACATCCAAGCAGATCTGTTGAGCAGATCAACAATAGATCACTCGGAGTGGCAACTACACCCGAGGATCTTCAGGGAGGTCTGTCACCGCTTCGGGCTTCCCCAGGTGGACCTTTTTGCCTCTCCTTCCAATGCCCACCTAACTCGCTTCTTCTCCCGATTCCCATCCAAGGGAGCAGAGCAGACGGACGCGTTACGGAGCCCATGGCCAAGGGGGCTCCTGTACGCGTTTCCACCCTTACCTCTCCTTCCGGCGGTAGTACGCAAGATTCTGCGGGAAAGGGCCGAGGTAATCCTTGTGGCCCCTTATTGGCCAAGGAGACCTTGGTTCGCAGACTTGAGGAGTCTCTCCCGCACGAATCCATGGCGGATTCCTCCGGAGAGGATCTCCCTCAAGCAGGGGGAGATCTCCCACCCAGAGCCACAATGGCTACAACTAGCCGTCTGGCTCTTGAACGGTCAATTTTAGCCAAGGGGGCTTGCTCACAGGGTGTAATTAGGGTCATACAGGCATCAAGGCGCCCCTCCACGAACCGTATCTACGAGGCCACGTGGAGAAGCTTCCAATCATGGTGCTCTAAACAGGAATTGTTACTCGAAGGGATCACAATTCCCAAGATCCTAGAATTTTTACTAGATGGCCTAGAGAGGGACCTCTCGCCAAACACACTGCGCAGGCAAATCGCCGCCCTCTCAACTATACTTTCTGCCAGCCCCGGTGAATCCTTGGGCAAGCATCCCTTAATACGATCCTTCCTCAAGGGGGCTGCAAACATCAGACCGCCAACCGTGCATAGGTATCCATCGTGGGAACTACCACGAGTACTACAAGCTCTTACCAGAGCGCCCTTCGAACCACTCAAAACATGTGACATTCGCTATCTGACCCATAAGGTAGCATTCTTGGTAGCCATCACGTCAGCTCGGCGGATATCCGAGTTAGCTTCTCTCTCAATGAGGAAGGACCTGTGCCATTTTCACAGGGACAAGGTAGTCCTAAGAATAGACCCTTCATTCATTCCAAAGGTCAACTCCCTTTTTCACAGATCACAGGAAATAGTCCTACCAGACTTCTGTCCAAACCCAGCTCATCCCCTGGAGCAACAATGGCACACCTTGGACGTACGCAGGGCACTAAGACATTACATTTCACGCACAGCGGAATTCCGACGCTCGGAAGCGCTTTTCATATCCTTCCACCCTGCTACTAGGGGCCGGAAGGTCTCGTCCTCTACCATCGGTAGGTGGATTAGGGCATGCATCACGGGGGCATACCAGGCGGAGTCCTTGCAAGTCCCCAAGCATATCACGGCCCATTCCACAAGGAGTGCTGCCACCTCAGCAGCATGGGCCATGCAGGCTTCTATTGAAGAGGTATGCAGGGCAGCCACTTGGGCCTCGCCCTCTCCATTCATTCGTCATTACAAAATCGACAGGTACTCCTCTGCAGAGGCCTCCTTCGGTAGGAGGGTTCTCCAGCAGGTGCTAGACCAAAGTTGCACACGGGACCAGTCTATTCCCCAACCCAAGGGACAATAGGCTTTGGTATGTCCCACTGCGTGGATTATCCATCTCCAGTGCTGGAGAAGGGGCGTTGACTTACCTGAACGCCTTTTCTCAGCACGGAGATGGATAATCCACACCCACCCTTATAGACTAGAATAATAGGGTATATTTAGTGGAGCCAAAACGTCTTACTGTCAGTCAATGGCTGCGCTCGAGTCAAGACTGGAGGATCATGGTCCAAGACGGGGCGTGGCAACTTTGGCTGACTGATCTGATTGGCCAGGAATACAGTCTCAACCCACTGCGTGGATTATCCATCTCCGTGCTGAGAAAAGGCGTTCAGGTAAGTCAACGCCCCATTTCTGCCAATCTTCTGAAGTTCTCTCAAGACAACGTTATGTCAGCAGGCTTGGGGATCCCAGGTGAATGGAGAACTGATGAGATGCCTACACAGTGTTTAACATTGAAGATGTTCCATCCTAGTCTTTTAATAATGTTTAATAATAATGTTTTTTTACTATGAAATAATTTTTACTGATTGTATCTTATTGTACTCTGCCCAGAGTTGTGTTCATGAGACAGGCAACTATATAAATGAGAGGACTGAATAAATAAATCAAATGGAAGCCAAAGATATTTACTGTAACTAACTTAGTATGAACCTAGCTGTCTGTAACTTAATTTGAAAATTTTATTAATTGGGGTTTCACCGTACCTCCAAATGTGGGACTGCAGTACCAACTATTCTTTGTGAACCTGCCCAAATTTCAGGATATCTGAGAATTTAGGAAGAGGTACTCTTAATATAATTGAATCTGCTACTATATTACCCTATATGAAGTCGCTCACTGTCTTTTCTTGGGATTGCTAGATCACTCTAAACTGTAGCATTTTATTTCTTCTCAGTACCTTCCATATTACGTTCTCTATTCTCTCAGGTTTTGCAGACTTTATACTAAACTCTTCTTCATAACACAGTACTATCTCTTCACTTGTTAGTGCTTAGGTCTTTTGTAATAATACTTCATCCAGGCCTTATGTTCTCCCCCCTGGCAGAAAGCACTTAACCTCCTCTTAAAGCACTCGGCAGACATCAATGCTCGTGACAAGTATTGGCAAACACCACTGCATGTTGCTGCCGCCAACAGAGCTACCAAGTGTGTTGAGACCATCATGCCGCTGCTTAGTAATGTTAATGTGGCAGACCGCACTGGCCGAACAGCACTGCACCATGCTGTACACAGTGGGCACCTTGAGGTAAGGGACATCCTTGTTCTTCTAGAGACATTTATGCATGATTTCTCCATGGGGTAGAGATGAGGTCTAAGGGAGCAATAATGGAGATCTGTTTTGTTCTAAAGACTATTTCCCCTTGCAAAAGCCAGCCAGAGTCTTTTGTTAGCTAAATAAACAAATAGTTACACTCAAACTCACATAACAGAATCTCCAGCTGCTATAGTTAATGAGGGGTCCTTGGTGCTCTCTGAGCTTGGTTGTTTTCTTGCAGATGTTTCATTACCCAAACTAGGTGACAACATCAGTGCTAGGAGTAAAGAAATGTCTGCCAAAAAAACCAAAAAAAACCCATCCAAGCTCAGAGAGCATCAAAGACTCTGCATTTCAACACACTGAGCTACAATTACTCTTCTTTATTGGTGCTCTGTTTAAGGCAAAGCTCTTTGGACCAGTCCAGCATAGGTGTAAATTTGAAGGAAAGAAAAGATGAGAAGTTATTGCATGAAAATATTGAATATGAATGAAGCCTTGGCTTTTAGGATGCTGTAACAATTGAATAGAAGTCTTTACTCTTCTAGCAGTAAAATATTTTTTCTCTCCGTGACTTTTAAGATAGTAGGTATGAGACTATTGGAGAATCAGAGCTTTGGGGATTTGAGTTTCTTTTTGTTTAAAGAACACATACCTATCATAGTTTGAAAGAAATCATTAGGTGCATATGAACTTGTTTTTTCAGAATGTACATCAGAATATAACTAATACACAAATAACATACTGAAGCATGATTAATTAATATGAATAATAACATAATCCAACAGCCATAGGCTATTTTGTCTTTCATAGCAAAGTTTAATACATAAATAGGTAACGTCTGATTTGCAGGTAAGTTTTTGTTATATAATAAGAATGGACTTTCAGATTATCCATATCTGGATCTCATTGTTCCATTTCCTTTTGAAGCACGGGTCCTGCATTTACACATATAAAGTGATCTATAGCATCCTCAGGGGGAGGAAGTACCATGTCAGCTGCCTTGTGTTTTTATTTTAGAATATTTAATTTTTACAAAAAATGTCTATTTTTTTTCTAGATGGTAAACTTGCTCTTAAATAGAGGGGCCAATCTGAGCACATGTGACAAGAAGGAGAGACAACCAATACATTGGGCAGCCTTTCTGGGTAAGTCCCCCTCCCACCTTTTTGCACATCCCCTCTATTGTGATTGATGTATTTGCTATGCGGGTCTATATAAAAAGATACACCCAGGATATTTGCCCAGTAAGAACAAAGGATACCCAATAGTAAATAAAAGAGTGAGCCAGAGGTAGTAAGTTGCTACTGACATAGAGCTATTTCCCCTCTCCCATTTTGTTTATTAACATTTTTATATATTGTTTTACTTCTAACAGTTAATTAACAACATTAATGAAATCCAGAAACCACTCAAGAATCTGTAAATAATGATAATGTCAAAATCTCTATGAAATGTTTCCATCCTGACAGCCTTCTTAAATGGGAGGATGCTGTCTGAATGTCAGGAGTGATGCTGTTTCAAAGGAACTTGGCACTGGTAGAAAAATGCCACCTCCTAACTCACCTATCCTCCTCATATGGAGGACCACAACTAGCACACCAGCTGAAGCTGGGAAAGACTTTTGAGTCCATAAGAATCCCCAAGTTGTTGCTCTGTTCCTTTGGGGGCAGCGCAACTCCATCTAGAGTCAGAAATGGACCTGGCAGAGAACAAGTTGGTTTTGGACCAACAAGATCTCCTTAGGTCAGGACTTACACTACCAGAGAGGACACATATATCTAATGCAGTGGCTCCCAACCTTTTCTATACCACGCACCCATAGAACGCTTCTGATATATTCTTTCATCCCTTACAAAAGTTCGAAATAACGGCATATACACTATAATTTTGAAAACCCAAGTTTTTCGCAGCCCCTGGAATATCGTCCAGTGCAGGGATCCCCAACTCCTGTGTTGTGGCCTGGTCCCGGGCTGTGGACCATTGGGAATTGGGCCACACAAGCAGCAGGCACACTCACAAAACTTCATTTGCGCAAGCGATAGGCGTGTGTGCTCATACATAAAGCTCCATTTGCGCTACTGGCAGGTACACACTCTTGCGCATCAAGCTCCAGTTGCACAAATGGAGCTTCGCATGTCAGTATGCTTGCCCACTGCTCGCACAGAACTATCCCCTCTCCCCACCACTGCCATTGCCGCCGCCACCGCCACCACCCTACCAGTCTACAGAGCCAGAAAGATTGGGGACTGTTGTACTAATGTAAGAGAACCAAAGATTCTGGAACCCCCACAAGCCACAAGCCTTCTCCCACATATGTGCTAGTACTATGCAAAACCCTTCCCAGGAAAGGTTAATGGGAGATACATTGCTAGGAGCAGAGGTCCAAGGCAAAACCATATAGGCAGGAGCCCAGTGAGTGTGCCTGTTATCAGAACAATACTCCTAATTAAGTAACTGACTGCCACTTTGTATCTGGCACCAGATACAGAATTACCTCAGAGGAATTTGTTTTGTCTTTAGCAAAGTGTAGAATGTCACACTAAGGTAAGGGACAGCTGTTACTGCTGTTACTAGATCTGCTGCTTACCATATCCATCTTTTAATTCCTATCACCTGTTGATTTCATTACTCTTGTCACATTCATCAGCAATCAGCAATGAATTACATAATCCTCTCCAGTTAGATGGAATTTAATTATACACAGAGGCATTAAGATAACATTAGCAGCTGTTAAACTGCTATTTGGATCCATTAACTCCCCAGTAATCTTTTTTATACTTCAGCTGGAAAGCAAAAAATTGGGACAGGAAAAGTTGCCATTTTTTTTTAATGTCATGGAACAAAGCTGTCTTTCATATTTTAATTGCTTATTGTCACAGAAGCAAATTCCACATCTCATGGAGTTTCATACAAATTGAAAGTGGGGCACCAAATTAAAGGACCTTTACCTCATGAGCATATCTTCCTCTTAGGACCATTGCTTCATGTGCACATGTTTATGGGAAATAGTGTGTAATACCTGTTTATCTCCTATTATAGTGAACTTATCTCACTCTGCAGTAGTAGGTGGCATTAAACCTCTGTTTAGCAAGGTATTTATTAGATTTGTATGCCCCCCATCTCATCCAGAGGTGACTGCTATAGCAAATGCTATATGCAGAGGTCCCCAACCTTTTGGGCACCAGGGACCGGTTTTGTGGAGAGAGGTTTTTCTGCGGCCCGGAAAGGGCATGGTTTTGTGTGCTGCCTGCATCCCACGGGTAGGGCTTTCTTGTTTGTGCGGACCAGTTGCTGGCATGCCCCTGCCCGGTACTGTGCCGGAGGTTGAGGACCCCTGCTATAAGCTATAGAAATTCTACTGATATATTATTACAAACCGCCATCTCTCTTTCCACAGACAGTTTCCGTCAAGTATTGCAGAAATTTGTGTTACTTGATGTTGTCACCCTTTATGTCCCATGACATTCTTCTAGAATTTTGCTTCATTTACTTCTACATCGTTTTCTTACTACTTTATTATAGCTAGGACTATAGAGACATCCCTAGTAGAAAATATGCCATCGTTCTCCCTACCTGTTACATATATGATACCTTTCAAAAACTTAACTCGAAACATTCATATTGTCTAGTTATCTTGTACACAGCTTTGGTTACTAAAAATGCATTAACGGTGCAGCTTGAGGGCCAGTAGAAAGATGCATTTTTAAAACTCAGCTGATTTAAACTCAACTGGGTACACAATGAAGTGGATTCTTAAACAATATTTTTTGAACAAGGATATTCTTTTCAGTTGTGCATTTATTGCATATATGAGGATGTCAATGGCTTCTGGGTTTTGAGCAGAAAACATTAGGTTTTCAGGTCAAAATCTAAGAGAGTAAACCAGAATACTTCTTACATGTTACACTTACAAACTTTTGATCACGACACACCTTTTTGAACTCTCAACTGGTATTTGGTTGGATGGAATTGATTGTCAGAAAGCAAGAAAATAGTAGTGAAGACTTTAACAGATGTGTGTACTTTGTGCAATAGACATAATCTAATTTGCATGATGAATGCAGCCAACTGAAGCTAAATTAATCCACTTGGCCTTTGGAAAACTACATTTTCCAGTTACTCAGTCTGAGTGGGAGTAGCTCTACTGACTTTTGGAAAGTAACAATGAACTTAACAAGCATTTCCTCATACATGCTGTACGTACTGTGCATTCAGAAAGTATTCAGACCCTCCACTTTTGTCAATTTTGTTATGCTGCAGCCTAATTCTACAGTTGTTGAAATTCATTTTCTATACTCAGTGAAAGTAAAAACAGAATTTTAGAAATGTCTGTAAATTTATTAAAAAAGAAAAAACTGAAATATCACATTGGCATAGGTATTAAGACCATTCACTCAGTACTTTGTTGAAGCACGTTTGGCAGCAATTACAACCTTAAATGCAGGATGCTAAACTTGGACCATAGTGTAATGTTTTTTCTAGAAAAGCTAATGCTGCTTAAACTTTTGTCTTGGTCAAAAGAGGGGCATTGAGCTGCTGGAAAACATGTTGCTACTCTTTGGGAGGGTGGAATCTGTCTCCCTCCTCCAATTAAATAATTTAAATTCCTATTGTTGCCATTAAAACTAATTAGGTTTTAACCCCAAGTATTATTGGCTCTCATTTAACGTTGCAGCATGATTAACAGGTTAGCAGGAATTCATGTTAAAGCAGAAACTTACTGAGGAGGGAAAGAGAAGTTACAAGCCTGCACACTACTCATATTCTGCTCTTCTATCCTACTTAAATAAATTTTATAATAATGCACTTGGCATTCAAAATTTGCTTCTGTTGCATTCTGTATCATGCTCCACATAGCAAGATGAATGGGAAAAAAATCCCTTTTACCTACAATCTATCATGACAAAATAAACTCCCTAATCTTGCAAAATCGTTATATGTTCATTTATTCATAAGGTTTCAATAATCCTTTCAGACTCTTATCTAGAATACTGTAAACCCATTTGCTATAGCATGAAAACATTTGAATGGTTTCAGTCTTTTGCATTGTTTTTTTCCCTAGGGCATTTGGAAGTCTTGAAGCTACTGGTAGCCCGTGGAGCTGACATCACGTGCAAAGACAAAAAGGGTTACACACTGTTGCATACAGCAGCCGCCAGTGGCCAGATTGAAGTTGTGAAGCACCTGCTGAGGCTTGGAGTTGAGGCAAGTGTGATGATAGTACCGGTTTTAGTGGATGCTGGGTTGCTCTGTACTGTGCCTATCCTCTTTTCAGGCTTGCTCCCTTCAGATGTGCTCGTATATAATTTCTGGCAAATTAGGTTTGCTGTAATGGTACATATGTGTGTTTATATCAGTGATTCTCAACCTTTTTAATGCCGTGACCCCCCCCAACAGGTCGTAAGTCGAGGACTACTCAACCGGTCATAAATCGAGGACTACTCAACTGGTGCAGCACCATTTGCAGAATGGGACTTTTGGCGGGCTCAGCAGGGCAGAGACAGCCTGGACAATTCCTATTGGCTTTTGAAAGACAATGGAATTAGACTCTATTCAAGAGAGTCTATTCTATTGGCTTTCAAAAGCCAATAGAATAAAAGGGAGTAGCACAGCTAAGGAAAAGGGGGAAAAAAATGGCGGACTGCGTTGTTTGGCAACCCCCGTGAAATGGTCGTTCGACCCCAAATGGGGTCCCGACCCACAGGTTGAGAACCACTGGTTTATATTAAGTCCGTAAGTCAATTTTGTACGCTGCTTGTTTTAAACAACACTTAGTCCTTGGGTTACTACAGCATGCTCAGTGGTCATTCAAACTTGCCATCTTGCTGAATTTATGATGTATCTTGTCACACTGTCCCTGTAGTCCTATGAGCACAATTTCTGGCCTTCCGTGAACAAAGTTAATAAGGAAGGTGGCAGGAATATGGAAGTTGTAGTCACAGGAGCTTCTTGCTTGACTGTTGCAACCCAGACTCTGTCACTAGGTGACCTGGTCATGTGATTTTGTGTTTTATAGCTACATCTCCTAGCAAAAGCAATTCCAAACCCAAATGCCATTGTTACCCGAGGACTACCTGTAGTGTTTAAAAATTGAGAGCCGCTGCCAAGAGTAAATATTTTAGTCTTAAGATGCAATATACAGATTTTATAAATACTACAGCATTCCAGATACAGTAATGCAAATCAAAGGAATTTTATAGTATTATCTTATGACATAACATTAAAGCAAGACCTCATGGATTCGTGGAACTTCCTAAGAACCTGGATTTTACTTGATTCTAAACAAAGGACATCAAACATTAGCTGAAACTAGAAGATTAAGACAGGTGTTTTTTTTAATGGCATTGTTGAGAATGTAGGTTGCAGGATTAGCCATTAGTCATTAATGACTCTTGATTATATACGGAGTCTTTACCCAGTTCCTCCCTTTGATGGAGATAAAAAATACTTGACTCTTTTAAAATCAAGGGGGAAACTGGGCAACAAATGGTGTTTTTTTTTCCCTAACAGCCTCTGAATTATTATTTTTAAATCCTCAAGAAACTGGAGAATTCCAGGAAGTTAAGGGGCCTATTATTTGCATAGAAATAGATAATATATCTAGCCAGGAAACTGCGCTAAGACTTGATCTCTGTGTGATAACCATTTCTCTTTATTACTTTACATAAGTTAGAGAACTAAGGGTAATAGCATCTATTCGTTCTTCAGACAATGTTCAAGAAGACTTTTTTCCCCTTTAGGATCCCCTTGTAATCAGAATAAAAAGAGGAATGCTATGAAACATCTCTTGCCTTTGCTTGGATAAAGAGCTCTCAGTTTGTAGCTGAACAGAGCCATCTTGTGCTCTGTCTGGACCATTGTATTTTCTTGTAAATCGTGATCCGGACAGTTCTGTAATTTATTTTCTTTGTCATAACTTTAACATTTTATTTTAAAAAAAAATAGTTGGTTGGCTGATTGCCAAGATAAGATAGCCTTATCTTATCAACTTATTTTCCAAAAGGAGGGAAAGAAAGGTTGAACTTGCTAATCTCCTTGTCTATGTGCTACCTGGTCATGTAAATTATTTCACTTTGCATTGTGACCTTTTAATTGTCATAAAGGTAGGATAGGGTGTGAGAGACTGACCCGTTTTACCACCCAAGCGGCAGCAAGATTGCAGCAGGACTGCCAAGCTGCTATTTCAAAGCAAGAAGCAAGACTGGGATTTTAACTATGGGCTTCTGAGAGAAAATTTTAGGGCTTTCCACCTTCCACCCTGTGGAACTCAGTCATCTTTTTGTGTTAACAGGGAGAGTTTGTGTTAACAGGGAGAGCTTTCCTGTAAGCTTTTGAGAAGTAGAGAGACAACTTTGCCTATCCCAACAATAGAAGATGTCTCAAAGAAAAATATATTGAACTCCAAGACTGTTGTGCCTAAAGCCGGGGCAGCAAATCCAGTCGCACTGCTGGGGCTTTACAAACCAGTTGCTGTACCACTTGAAGTAAAGAAATTGGAACTTTAGCTCTGGTTAAAGAGAATGAATTCCAAAGAGAACAGACAATAAGGTAGAACTGAAGGAGGAGGAATTGTTTTTTTTTTTTTTTAATGAAACTGGAGGAATAATTGGAAAGATTGGAGCTGGCAAGAGAAGAAAATGGGTGAGGTCATCAGTTAAAAATGGAGTAGTTGAAGAGCAGAATGCCTTGTGATGCAGCCGATCCATCACTCCAAGCCAACTTTTGTGAAAGTGTAAAAACTTCCAGGACAGAATTTTTGACCATCCTGGATAGTTTTGAAAAGATTGGTCAGCTACAGGTTGGGAGGAGATAAGTGTATGTAGTTTTTGAAACCATGTTTAATGGGTTATGTACTGTCGTAAGGCGACATGGACAACTGTATTCAACACCATCATGTAGCCACAGCTAAGAACACCACCATAAAGTGCCCGAAGGAGTTTTAGTTCTTTATGGCAGAATATACCTGTTTTTTTTATCGGGGCTTCACTTGCAGAATGGAAAGGACATGCACTATCTGGCATGAACATATTGAAGTCACTAACTTAACGAAGCTTGCATAATTTGTAACTCAACTACCTGAACTGTAATCAAATCTTCCTAGCTTGTTAGCTCCTGGACCTCAGTGAGCAGTGGAAATGCACTAATATAATTCCACCATTCGTATAATTCCACCATATTATTCTTGAAGTGGAAGGAAATCCAGCATTTATCATTTATATTTATTTAATTATATTTTGCATTTCTGGACCACCCGTCTTTTTCAGAGAGTGAATCATATTTAGGACGGACTATATTACATTCAACACGAGTGGCTCCACATCAAGTATCAGTTACATTCCTGCAGAGTCTTTAGCAGAGGAACGGCACATAAATAAAAGTAAATAAGTAATTAATAACTACCACATCAGGTACCATCCACTCTGCTCTCGGGGGTAGCTTTCTGACTAGCTATAAGAAGCAGACCATCTCAAGAAAGGCTTCCCCAAAGTGAAAGCCCAGATTGAATCGAAAATCCATGGATCAGAGAAACTTCCAAATGAAGATTTTACTACATTCAGTGAAAATGCTGTATCATCCCTGAAGTGAATGAATATGATAGCAGATGGGTCCTGGAACCGAGATGTCAGCTGTGCATTGCTTTCCTTGTCAGTGACCTCATTTGATCCAGGCATCCCCAAATGCTAAAGCTGTTTGCTATAAACCAAGCAGAGACTGCTTTAGTTAAATTAACTTTGTAGTGAGGAACGATTGTCCCTACGCCATGTGACCTGAAGAACATATTTGGAAGATCCTTCTACCTGGTAAAAAAGGCAGAGACCCCACCCCTAATTTCTTCCCTAATATGTATTATTAAAGTTATTTTTGGCTAGAAACTATGGGGCCTGATAAATCTATATTTCCAGAAAGCTATTGCAAGAAGGCTGTTATGGATGGTTTCAAGTGTTCAGTTCTGTATAGTCTTTCTTTTGAGTAAATGCCTGAAATGAATTGGGCTTTCTTTTGAGTATGAAGTGTAATCAGTACTATAAATGAACTATGGTAGGGAACACAGGCCTCTTTGAAATGGCTGAAATCCAGTTCTCCAAACCCCCAGGCAGTATTGCCAGTGGATAGGATAATAGAATTATAAACCTCAGTCTCTGGAAGTCCATAAATAAGTCCTTAATTTGGGCTAGGGATGCATGGAGTTATTCTACTGGAAACTTTTCAAACCTTTTGGATTTTCTCCTCAGCAATGCTGTAGGAAGGACATATGTATTCCACCTTGATCCTTGACTAAGACATCTGCTTGATTTTGATTATTATTTTTTGGGCTTTGTTTAGCTGCTGCGGTGTCTGTTTTAATGATTTCTTTTGTTGTAGAATGCAATACGTTTATTTCTGGTTCTGTGGACCACCTTTTAAGACATTGCAACCTAAAAGGCAGGGTATAAGCATCTTAAATAAGTACAGATAGTACTTGACTTAAGACCACAATTAAGCCCAAACCTTTTGTTGCTAAGCGAGACAGTTATTAAGTGAGTTTTGCCCCATTTTATGATCTTTCTTGCCACAGTTGTTAAGTGAATCACTGCAGTTATTAGGTTAGTAACACAGTTATTAATTGAATCTGGCTTCCCCATTGACTTTGTTTGTCAAAGGGTTGCGAAAGGGGATCACATGACCCCAGGACAATGCAACCGTCATAAATATGGGTCAGCTGCCAAGCGGCTGAATTTTGATCACGTGACCGGGGGGGGGGTGCTTCAAAGGTCATAAGTGTGGAAATGATCATAAATCACTTTTTTTTCAGTGCGGTTGTAACTTTGAATGGTCACTAAATGAACTGTTGTAAGTCGAGGACTACCTGTAATGGTAAAGTAAAGAAGTACAGCATTTCTTGGAGAGAAGCCGAGCTTGAGTATAACCGGTTGGGCTGTCAGACAGCAACAGCATATAAGCTTTTCCCTTTCTGGCCAACCCCTGTGTGCACAACACGAAATGTCAGCATATTCCAATGTCACCTTCCCATGTTTTTTCTTACAGATCGATGAACCAAATTCCTTTGGCAACACTGCACTTCACATTGCCTGTTACATGGGCCAGGATGCCGTGGCGAATGAACTGGTCAACTATGGCGCCAATGTCAATCAGCCCAATGAAAAGGGCTTTACCCCCCTGCACTTTGCTGCCGTCTCCACCAACGGAGCCCTGTGCCTGGAACTTCTTGTCAATAATGGAGCCGATGTGAACTTTCAGGTACAGCCACCTGGGCTGCGTGCAATAGAGCCATGGGGGAAAAGGAAAGGAAAATGACTTAAGCTTTCTGAGGACGGTGGGATAGGATTAAAAGCAAATAGGCTGACTAGCTTTGATCTTTGCAGAGTAAAGAAGGGAAGAGTCCTTTGCACATGGCTGCCATTCATGGACGGTTTACACGCTCTCAGATTCTCATACAAAATGGTACGTTGTCAGCTATTTCCAGTTAAGGAAACCACTCTTAATAGTTTGCAGCATTGTTTTCTCAGCCTGAGATCTTACAAGACTGCCAGATCATGTATTTCAGTTATTTATTTGTTGACACTCAGAGCCTAAAAAAGTTGCCAGTCCCTGCAGGTATTCGAATTTATTTATATCTCTTTCTTTCAGTATTTTTTTTTGTCATTTTGAATCATAGCAGCTCTGATTTCCACCAAATTAATTTCCCTTTATTGTTCTGAAAGTTAGTCATAAGGGGACATGTATCTAAAGTTATTAAACATTCATTCTCTTCCCTGAACAGTGGGTTAGATTAGGTGACTTCTATAATCACTTCCAATTCTTACGATTCAGTGAGTAGTTTTGTATCAGACCTGGGCACTTTTATGGCCTCTGGACCACATCCAGCCCATGGGTGGTCCCAGTCCAGGCAGTAGGGGTGGGGGTGGGGAGTGAGGGGTTGGCAGCATCAGGGGCAGGGCAACGGGGCAGGGGCAGCGACGGGATGGCAGCCCTCCACAACAGTTCCAGTGTCTCATGTAGTCCCTTGGAAAAATTAATTGCCGATCCTTGTTCTATATGGTACCTTCTGATCTCCTGGTGGCTAAAGTGGAGTTGCCTTTTGCCTCTAATTTGGAGAAAAAAGATTGATGCAATCTGTTTGTTTCTCAGGAAGTGAGATTGACTGTGCGGACAAATATGGCAATACCCCCCTCCACGTTGCTGCTAGATATGGCCACGAGCTGCTAATTAGTACTTTGATGACGAATGGTGCTGACACTGCAAGGTGAGGGCATATTACTTGTCCAAATTAGTGTTACGGTCTAGAGCTAGAATTCTGACTTTTTTCTCTCCTAACCAATTAGAATTGTCAGGACAGAATAAACAATACTTACAATTGGCTTAAAGTCATGCTCAGCCAAATGTGTACTCTGCTAGTTAGCCACAACCAAACTGAAATGTGTCATTATTGGACTTTATAGTAGAGCAGTGGCCGACTGACAGTGGAATAGACCATCACATAGTTGAGGATGATGGTAGTTTGGAATTGATGTATGCAAAGTAGAAATAGCAATAACACTTAGATTTATACAGTGCTTTATAGTGCTTTACAGCCCTCTTTAAGTGGTTTACAGAGTAAACCTATGGCCCCCAACAATCTGGGTCCTCATTTTACCGACCTTGGAAGGATGGGAGGCTGAGTCAACCTTGAGCCGGTCAGGATTGAATCCCTGGCAGTCAGCAGAATTAGCCTGCAATACTGCACTCTTAACTACTGTGCCACCACGGCTCTAAATCAGTGTGCTTATGTGTGTGTGTGGGGGGGTGCCTATGTGGGGGTGGAGATCACTTTGTTCCTACTCTGTTTGTAGCCTTGGCCTTGTGTACTATCATGTTTTGATCTTTTATTCTTTCAGGCGTGGGATCCATGACATGTTCCCTCTGCACTTAGCTGTTCTCTTCGGATTCTCAGACTGTTGTCGTAAGCTACTTTCCTCAGGTAAGTTTTGTGTTGGACTCGGGGGGTTGGTTCCTAAGGAGACAGCCTTTTTTCTACATCTGGCTGAATTCAGAGCAAGCCAACTGTGAATGCTTTAAAAAAATGGAATTGGCTTGAATTGATTACCTAGCAGTTGGCAAATGTTCAGCATTTTTAGCCAGAATCTAAATTCAAGGTGTAAGCCTATGGCTTCAAGGCTGCAGAGGGACTCTAACTTTTGCATATGACCAGCAAAATCCCCAGTCAAAATTGCATCCAAATTATAGTGTTTAGTATGATGGAAGGGGTAAGTATATAGTTAACTGCGTTTATTAAAATTAATAATTAAAAATAAGTATATTTAGGCGTTAAAATAGCATTTACTTTTTATCCTAGCCCAGTGATGGCGAACCTTTTAGAGACTGAGTGCCCAAACTGCAACCCAAAACCCACTTATGCATCGTCGGGTGCCGGGTGGGCATGGCCCATTGGGTGGGAGTGGCTGCAGTGGTAACAGCAGACTGGGTGGGACTAAAAAGTTCAATCAATCAATTCCAACTTTGCAAGATCTTTTTTTCCCCCGCGAGAAGTTGAAATTTACTGATTGATTGAACCTTTTTTTTTTTTTTTTTTTTTGTACACAGCAGCGGAGGCCTAAAGTGAAAAGGTTTTATAAAACCCAGCTGAAGGCCTAGGACTGAGGCAACGGTGCGCGTGCCCACAGAGAGGGCTCTGAGTGCCGCCTCTGGCACCCGTGCCATAGGTTCGCCACCACTGTCCTAGCCTGATACTTTTTACAATCCAGCATCTGATTTATCATTTAAAGACCCAGTGTAATCCCCGGTGTAAAAAAAAAAAAAGTAGCCTAAAGAAAAGTTGTGTTGATTTAATTAGCACTAAAAGAAATAGGTTAAAGTGATTTGGTTATGTGGAGAAAATAAATGGGGATTGAATCAAAAACCAAATAGACTGAGCGGAAGAGGAAGATGGAAAAAGTTCTGGTTGGATGGAATTGATGAGATCATAACAAGAAAGGTAGAAAGTTTAAGGAAGACAAGACAGTATATGAAATAGCCCACAGGGGGAAAGTGAGAATGGTTTACAAGAACAGAAAGCTATGGAGAGAGATTGGAAACAGTATTGGTAGAAATTAAATCATTTATATTTCCTTTTCTTATCTCCTATATTTTATTTTTTTAGCTTACTATACTTTTCTACGTTTTCCATTACATTTTTTTTTTTATCCCCAAAGGGACTAGCACAGTGTTTCTCAACCTTGATAATTTTAAGGCATGTGGACTTCAACTCCCAGAATTCCACAGCCAGCAACGCTGGCTGTGGAATTCTGGGAGTTGAAGTCCACATGCCTTAAAATTGTCAAGGTTGAGAAACACTGGACTAGCATAATATGTATGCATGAAGCGTGGCTTTCCTCTATATAGAAAAGGTTGGTTGACAATTTTAGTAAGCTTAATTCCAGAATCATAATTTCCATGGTATCTGCGGCAGAGTCACAGTAAATTAATCCCATTTACCAGTCACCACGCACTTTCTTCTGATTCTCAGGTCAGTTGTACAGCATTGTCTCCTCACTCAGCAATGAGCATGTGCTGTCTGCAGGCTTTGATATCAATACGCCAGATAACCTTGGGAGGACCTGCCTCCATGCTGCTGCTTCCGGAGGGTGAGCAATTAATTGATTGTTATGAGGCAAGGCGTTCCTTAGGATAACTCTGAAAGAAAGATTCCCACTCTTATTATCTTTAAATTAAGAGACAGGACAGTTAAATTACAGGTAGTCCTTGACTTATGACTGATTGCTTAGCCAGCGTTCAGAGTTACGATGAACCACCCCTGGGGATATTTATGACCAAGTTTCAAAGTCCTGATAGCTTCGCCCCCCCCCCAACACACGACCTCATTTCAGCCACTTGACCAATGGCCCACATTGATGGCTGTTTGCAGCATCTCACAGAAACATCACCAATTTTATAACATTTTCTGCAAAACCAATCCCTAGCGAACATTTGGTTCGCTTTAATGATTGCTGCAAAAAAGGTTGCAAAATTGGGTCAGTGACATGGACGATCCATTTTACGACCATCAAGTAGTATCTCTAGAAGAGCATCTGTATGGGGTTGACCATTTCTGTCCAGTTGGAGAAAAATAGGTTTGGAGAATAACGAATTCTTGGAATACTGCTGTAGTCAGGTGGAGATAATTCTCTGTGAGCAAAGCAAATATTAGACTAATCTTTATTTGCATACAGTAATATTAATATTGCATTGCATTTCGGAGAGGTAAATTAATTTCCCCATGCCATATCATCTTCCACTGTTACTATATCCTGCAGTAAAAGACTAAGAAATGCAGCTGGCATCTTTCTCTATCTCCACCTTTCCCTTCTAGACTGGGCACGACTGATACATGGAGGGTATTTGTTGGGTTATCATTCTACGTTTGGAACTGAGACAAATTCTCAGCCTACCATTTCATCTGGGGAAAAACCCCCACAATGTTATTCAGAGATATCTTCTTTACCCTTTGGCTTCTCTATAGGAATGTTGAATGTCTTAACTTGCTGTTGAGCAGCGGAGCTGACTTGAGGAGGAGAGATAAGTTTGGAAGGTAAATATAGAACATGGTCTCTTTGAGACCCTGGGTGAGAAAGAAACGTCCAAGATTAAAAGGCCATGTGCTAGGCCTCCTTGGGAATGAATTTAGAGCAGTGGTTCTCAACCTGTGGGTCGGGACCCCATTTGGGGTCAAACGACCATTTCACGGGGGTCGCCAAACAACGCAGTCCGCCATTTTTTTCCCTTTTCCCTAGCTGTCCTACTCCCTCTTATTGGTGGCCACACCCACTTGGGGGTCACCACAACATGGGGAACTGTTTTATGGGGTCATGGCATTAGAAAGGTTGAGAACCACTGATTTAGAGGTATAAGTCAAGACATGTCAAACTCGCGACATCATGTGACGCCGCGCAACGTATCGGGACAGTTTTGCCATTCCCGGCAATGGGGCGGGCGGAGCTTTCGGATGGCGCGTCTAGCCCATGGGCCGCCAATTTGTCACCCCTGGTATAAGTGGTTCTGTTAAAGTGGTACTGAGATTGAGGTGCTCACATGTATTTTTCTACCTGGTTGACCCTCAATGCTATGCTTTTGGGAGTTGGATAATTGAATTTGGGGTAATACTGTATTGTATGTTGCTTTTTGGTTTGCTGGTGTAACACAGTGGTAGCAGCCATGGCAATTTTGGGATGCCATGTCTGCTTTAAAGGTGGCAGGACTGGAATTTAAGTCCCTCTTGACTCATAGACTGAATTCTGGATCTGTTAAAATGGCATTTTTAGAACAATCTGTAAAGATTGCTTTGAGCATAAAATTATACAATTGTGCAAGGCTTTTTTTTTGGTATCAGCAGTTTTAAAAGCAATGAAGAGGATTCAGACTTCTCCTTCCTTCACTTTGTTACTTGGCTAGACTTGGTTGAATAGCTGCTTCAATCTGGCCCTGTTGTCTTCTAATCTGGATCATGAACTGCCACTGCATTGGTGAACTGGTGTAACCTTCTTATATGTCACATAGGAACAGTATCTGAAACTCCCTTTCCTGCTTTTTTTTTATTTATCCAGGACTCCTTTGCACTATGCAGCCGCGAATGGCAGCTATCAGTGTACGGTGACACTAGTCACTGCCGGAGCCAGTATTAATGAAGCTGACTGTAAAGGCTGCACCCCCTTACATTATGCTGCTGCTTCAGACACTTACAGGAGGTAGGGAGAAAAAAAAGAAAAGGATATGCCTTACCTGGGTGCAATTAGTTTCAATTTTCTTATCAGAGAATCCTTCTGTGGAATTATCTTACTCTGTTTCCTGGCACCTGGAAATAGGTAGGATTGGGGAAACAATTCAACACAAAAGCCCTTACTAAGAAATACTGTGAATCAAGGTATCAGTGTATATGTTCTTACTGAGCTACTTAGAGTAAAGGGGGTCTTCAGTTTTCTATCTGTCTGAAATATAATGCCTGTAGTCTCACTTATTAATATGTTTAGAAGTCTAAACTCTGAAATCTAAATCAAGCTCTAAATTGCTGCTGCTTAAAAATAAAATAAGTTTGAGGCTGTTATGACTAGACTTCCTGCTATTAAGATACACTTTAAACTATTCAAAGAAAGGTCAGCCTTGATTCTCACTGTGTTTCTTGGAGTGTATACACCATCTTAATGTCTACAAGCCTTTTCCTTGTATAGTAAGGAAGGCAAAAGCCGATGATAAACTTCTGTCTCATTGCCTGGGGGTTAGTTTAATCTCATTTGGGTAACTCTTAATTTTTGGCGCGATTCATCTACGTGAAGGGTGCAGTTTAGTAATCCATTAAGCTATTGTGGTCATCAGTCCTGATCTGTTATGTATTTAACAAATTCTCATATCTGATTATTATAGAATAATTTTTGCAATAGATTCTAAAACGCAGAGTTTTACTGGATAATGTAGACCTGGGCATTTTACGGCCCACAGACCACATCCAGCCTCCAAGCAGCCCCAATCCATCCCGCAGTGGCGGCAGCAGGGCATCAGTGCGGTTGAGCAGTGGCAGGGTGGAGGCCCCCCATAACAGTCTCAGTTTCTCATGTGGTCCCTTGAGAAAATCAATTGCCTACGCATGAAATAACACATACACACATTCTGTGTATGTTGGCAAAACTAATCTAGGTTTCTGTTTTTACAGAGCTGAGACTCATTCAGGAAACAGCCATGACACTGATGAAGAGCCACTGAAAGAGTCACGACTGAAGGAGGCCATCTTGTGAGTAGCTCATCCGAACTCTCTTTGTTATCCATTGAATAAACTTGGTTATTTCTTTTCTCCACGTTACTTTTAATGCAACGCGTTGATGTTTTATGTTAGAGAACATTCATCTTCTCGAGATTCCATCAAAGTAACCCACATTGTTCAGCATTCAGCTTGTGTTAAATAGGGATAGAAAATGAGCTCTCCAGATGTTCTTTCCTTCCTCAACTTACAAAGCAATCCTAAACAGATTCTTTTTTTTATAAATGCTCAAGATGTGTGCAGACACACGCCACACATTTTTCTTGAATGGATTTTTATTAAGTGTCCATGTACTAATTTGCTACAAAACAGGAAATCATCTGTGTTTTATATGCGATATAAGAGAAAACACAGTCTCCTCCTCCTCCTCCTTCTTCATGTTTCCTTATTACATGGAAGGAGCTACTATGTTCTTCTTTATTGTGGTTTTGGGAACGGGGTTTGTGATATAGTGACCATAATAAATCTGGATTTCCACAGAAATTTTTAGAGCTTTTATATGCATCTGATGCTTGGGTTCATTGAATTATATTTATTCCAGTTGTTTAGAGTTCTTACTGGATAATGGTGCTGACCCCTCTCTCCGAGACAAACAGGGATACACTGCTGTCCATTATGCAGCTGCCTATGGCAACCGACAGAACCTTGAGTTGGTAAGTCTGAACTAAAACTTGGACAGTTGGACTTTGAAAGTAAGAAAACTTCTGTGGACACTTGAAAAGGTCATACTTTTCTCTGTTGATGATTATTATATAGTTGATTTCTTGTAGAGTATTGGGAAGTGTTCAGATTAGAGACAAGTGTAGTCATATTGAGATACAGAAATTGGGTGGCTAAATAAACTCTCATGAGCTAGACAGTAATCTCCAAGAATGCAGATAGACTCCTTTTTTCCTAGTCAGTTTCCAGATAAAGCATTATATCTATGCTTTACATAGAAAGATGTGTACATTGCTATATACTTTATTGCTCTTATTGGTCTTCATGTTTAGATGTGCTTCTGCATACATTTCCTTTCCTTCATCATTATATTGTTAATTTTACTGTTTGTACACACACATACACATGCACACAAACACACACACAAACACACACTCACTCTTTGTATTTGCTCTCAGCACTGCAAAATTAGTAACATTATTAGTACTTGTTATAAGATGCTTGTAAAGCCACTAAAACATTCTTCATACCTGTGCATCCTAAGAAACATAAAAAATATATTCTTTTCTTATCTGAAATAGCTTGTGTTTTCTTTTGACTTTTATTTTTTTAATTGTACGTTATTAAATTGTATAAAATTTTGGAAAAAAGATAGGGAAGGGCAAAGTACAAGGAATAAATGAAAAAGGGGGGGGGGGAGAAAAAATGAAAACAAAATTCCAACTTTTTTCGATACAGTTACAAATATAAAATACATTAACCTTTTGATCTGAAATTCAGTAATACACAACATTTCTGAAATCATAATTGTAATCAAGAACTAATATAGCATTTCTTTTGGTGTCAGGCAAAAAGTCTAAAAGTGTAGTTTCCATGTAGAAACAAAACTAGACATTGTCTTTTGGTAGTTGGTTTTGTCATCTCACCAATTCCATTTCACCATCCATTCCTCCATTGTGGGAATTTCTAGATCTTTCCATCTCTGCATGCAAATGTCTCTCTGCTATTATCATATATAAAAACATAGTCCCGTTTCCCCCTCCCCCAACTGTTTATCCAACATGCCTAGAAGAAAGAAATCTGGTTTCAATTTTACACTTATTTTAAAAAATATTCTGAATTAAAATACATATCTGATCTCAATAACTCTTATTTTTTAATTTGTCCATCAAAAGTGATAAAAGTTTCCTTTGGATTGATTAAATTTCCAACATACTGCATATTTGATACACATTATACCAGTTTTAAATTTTTAAAACCATTCTTTTCCCTTTTTGGTCCAGAAAGAATGTTGACTCACCAAGTGGAATTCTCCTATCCTGTTTCTCAGAAAATCTCTTTTTAGATATAAATTAATTGCAACCCAAAAGGGCTTTAAAAAGTTTGTGCAAATGTTGTGTCCACGTAGGCTGTATCATAGCTGTGAGCTAGATTGGAATCTCTCAATTCCCAAGCATTCAACTTACACGTTGGCCACAAAAACCTTAGTTCCTGCAGCATTCTGGAGTGCAAGTGGGCAATCTCATGTCTTCCCTTTATCTGGAAAGATGGTGCGGGCCAGAATTCGTCATGTGGCTGCTGATCGCCACCACAATGTTGTCCCCGCCCCTTCAGAGACATCTGGTTCACCATAGATCTTCATTTGCAAGCCCCAATGTGGATTCTTGCAATGGAAAAACATTTCCTGGAGTTTGTATATTAAGGCATTTGGAAAATGTACAGTAGTCCTTGACTTATGACCTCAATTGAGCCCCAAACCCTGTTGCTAAGCGAGACATTTGTTAAGTCTGCCCCACTTTACGGCCTTTCTTGCCACATTTGTTAAGTGAATCACTGCAGTTGTTAAGTTAGTAACACAGTTAAGTCTGGCTTCCCCATTGACTTTGCTTGTCAGAAAGTTGCAAAAGGGACATGGCAACCGTCGTAAATATATGCCAGTTGCCAAGCATCTGAATTTTGATCACGTGACCGTGGGGAACCTACAATGGTCATAAGTGTGAAAAATGGTCACAAGTCACTTTTTTCAGTGCTGTTGTAACTTCAAATAATCACTAAATGAACTGTTGCAAGTTGAGGACTACCTGTATTTATTTTTTCCTAGACAACAATTATTTTTACAGAGTAATGTTTTATATATTAAAAAGCCTTCAGAAATGTAGCAAAGTAATATATTTATAATGTGCTACTGAAGTACCTTGGGAAAATGCTTTCATGATCAGGAATTAAATTTTAGGTACTTAGAAACAAGTTGTCAGAAGCTTTGTACTTGCTCCTAAATTAAAAACCTTCTCATCATACTCTTTTAATAATAACAGTAATTTTGGGGAACACATATAATTCCCAGACTAAGGAAATGATAGGTTCTTTAGTCATTATTCCCAGAGGTTCTTCCCATACGTTAAATAAATAGATCTCAGGGATTCTAAGAGCTAGATGGTTGAAGCATTTCTATGGTTGAAATTAGATTCCAAGCTTTTTCATTTCAGCTCCTGGAAATGTCGTTTAACTGCCTGGACGATGTGGAAAGCACCATTCCAGTCAGCCCTTTGCACTTAGCTGTAAGTCTCATTATTATAAAGCCATATTGGGTACAGTTGGGTCAAATTTAATTACGGTAATTACCGTTTGAAAGCCAATGTTACATTTCTTGCAGTGAGGAAAGTGGACCTAAGCTGTAGGTCTGCATCATTACATTAACTTCCTCTTGATCCATAGCTTCTCTAAATCAGTCTGCCTGTTGATGTGCTTTCAGGCCTATAATGGTCACTGTGAAGCCCTGAAGACGCTTGCCGAAACCCTGGTGAACCTGGATGTGCGGGACCACAAAGGGAGGACAGCTTTATATCTTGCCACGGAAAGGGGCTCTACGGAATGTGTGGAGGTGCTCACCAGCCATGGTGCTTCTGCTCTTGTGAAGGAGAAAAAGAAGAAGTGGACACCCCTCCATGCTGCTGGTATGAGCGTGTCTTATTTCCTATTGAGATGCTGGGATTCCTTCTCTTGGTTGCTCTTGCAAACAGACTTGGGGCATTCATTTGGGTCTTTAAAGAAATGACAGTTATTAAGAAGTAGGAAATCCTGTTCATTATATTCTCATCTTATTTCTTACAGCTGCCTATGGGAACACAGATTCCCTCCATCTTCTCATTGACAGTGGAGAGAGAGTCGACATCACTGATGTCATGGACATCCATGGACAGTAAGTCTCCAGCTATAGATGTCTATTTATTTAGTCTATAAGTCATTCCAGTAGCAAGCAGGAATGGGCTTGATCTTTACAAATTCCAGTTTGCTGTACAAATCCAAAGCAGGACTGTATATCCTGCCAGCTGGGCTCAAAATGTGTCTAGGCAATTAAGAGCTGGAGAGTGCAGAGTAAAGAGTTCTTACTCATTTGGGAGTGGGCTTCTACATAGAGGAGAAACACCTGAAATACATTTCCCCTTGAATATCAATCAGGCTTGCAGTTTGCAAGTCTTTTTAGATCCAGCATTGAAGTTGGGTAGCATCAGTGAAAAAGGGGGGATTTTTAAAAATACTTCTGTCAGTAAATTCCCTTTCTTAGAGAGGAGACAGATGGCTTTGGTGATTTACGTGCTTGTAATCCCACTGTTATGATATGCTTTTTATGGAGCAACCCTTCAAACTATTCAAGAAATTTAATCTGGCCTGGTATAAAGAACACAGGTAGTGAATGATGCCTCCATATTCAAACAGTTTCACAGTTTGCCTCCAGTGATTAATTCAAAGTTTCTGCAAGGGTGTATGTCTTATTTGGTCAAAGACCAAAAAACTGATATGGCTGCCTCTTCTTACACAGCCTGCTCAACACTCTGTGATCACCAACAGGCAACTTTTGTGCATCTTCCCATAGGGACGTCAGATCTGTAGAATATATTTTTTTATTTCCATGATGGGGCAAAAAGTATTAGCAGAGTTGAAGACAGACCTCTCCATTTTACTGTTTATTTATTATTAAATTTATTTGCTGAAATAAAGCTTAAATTTGTTTATTTAGGTCTTTTAATAGTGATAGTGTTAGTGAGTTTTATTTTCTGATCATTTTAAAATGTCCTATTTTGTTGTTTTAACCATTTTCACACTGTCTGTTTTAATTGTATTTCTCCAAGGAGCAGATGGCATACAAATATTCTGAATAAATTTAAAATCTTTCTTTTTAACTTATTTAGAAACTGTCATGATCAGATTTGATTCCTAGCACTTTAAAATATAATTACAAATAGCACATCATTAAAACCTCAAATGTAGCACTATACAAACCTGGCTCCAAGCCTAACTCCAAATTGTAGAAGTTAAGCCTGAAAAACTTTACAGGAGAACTTGGTTTTTACAACCTTTCAAAAAAAATTCAAGAGAGGGTACGGGTTACTAAACTAAATGTATTGGAGCACCATAAGAGTACTTAAAAAATGGCCAAAAGGAATACCGTATTTTCCGGCGTATAAGACGACTTTCTAAACCCTGAAAATCTTCTCAAAAGTCCCCGCCGGGTAGCTGTTCTCTGAATTTAAAACCAATCTGCCCCCTAGTGGCCAGCCCTATTTTTTTTTAACAGAAATAAGCACTAACACAGTGTTTCTCAACCTTGACAATTTTAAGGCATGTGGACTTCAACTCCCAGAATTCCACAGCCAGCAGGACAAAGCATTCAAAAATCCCATTTTTCTACATCGTCCATCACTTTATTCTTTTTCAGGAAAAGCAATTAAATAGTAGAAAACAGTAAGCTATATAAATTAAGGACATTACATCTACAAAAAAAAGAAACTTTTGATTTACTTCTTATACCTATAGCAGCAGTCATGAATATATGGAAAAACTTTTTGATTCAGCAAATCAATTGATTAAGAAAGATACTGGTCAAATTAAAATTAAGAAAATAGATGATGGGATCTACCAGAGAGAATATTAAAAAAAGAAACATTTGTTTGAATATGGTTAAAGAAACAGAAAAGATTCTGAATACATATGTCATTCTAAGAGAGATGAATTCCTTAAATAATACTGTATGCTTTCCCCCCCCCCCTTTTATTTTATTTCTTGATATAAGTAATATAATACTGCTGAAATGGCCTAGATGAAGTAAATGTTTTAGATAATTAAATGTGTCTGAATTTAGGAAAATTATAATGTATAAAAAAGAAAAAAAATAAGACCTAAAGGATTAGATGACTAGGCACATTAAATGGAATATTTAAAGATTAAATATATTTTATCAAAATAATAAGAACTATATTATTTCAAGGTTTGCAAAGAAGACATTTTGGGGAAAAGGGGAAATCAACTAAATGTACTATGTGGATTATAGATTATAGAAACCAATTGTTAATGATTTTTCTTTACAAATGTAAACCCAGCAAAACACACTGTTTACCAACTATTAAGTGATTTATGTTTTAAAAAATCAATAAAATATATGGGGGAAAAAATACCAGCTGAGTTCAGGAAGCATTAGGGAAGCAGTGGTGGTCAACACTCGCTTTCTAGCAGCAAAGGAATGGAGCTCCTATTGTGCTCATCTATAAACAGAAATTCAATATTGTACCGTATTTTCCGGCGTATAAGACGACTTTCTAAACCCTGAAAATCTTCTCAAAAGTTGGGGGTCGTCTTATATGCCCAGTCGTCTTATACGCCGGAATATACGGTATTTAGCTCTCTGAAAATCTCAGGAAAGAATACATTTCAGTGAAAATAATACGAGCAGATGATAGAGGTAACCTTAAGCTATGTCCCTCTGTTTGATCCACAAGAAGGTGTCCTAATGAATTCAAATATGTGCGCTTGGTTTTTTTTAAAATTTTGAGCTTGGTTTGTTCTGTTAATCATCGTTTTTTAAAGCAAAATCCTTTCTTTCTACTTGCTATCTATAATGAAAAAAATTCCTAGAACGGAGAACCCAACTTGTTTCTATAGAAGAAGATGCACAGAAATAAGCTTTCTTTAGTGCAAAGCTACAACTGGAAGCTTTCTCAGTATATTCCATCCAAATGGCTTTTCCATTTCTGCTATTTTTTCTTCTTTTCTAAAATTGGCAATAACAGCTAGATGCTCTTTTTTTTGACCTGTGAGAATTGAACTGCTGGCAGCTGGCAGTCAGCAAAATTAGCCTGCAATATTGCATTCTAACCACTGCGCCACCAATGCCTGACCTATTCTCAATTTTCTCACAGGACCCCATTGATGTTGGCGATCATGAATGGCCATGTAGATTGTGTCCATCTCTTACTAGAGAAGGGATCCACAGTGGATGCAGCAGACAGAAGAGGCAGGACTGCACTGCACCGGGGGGTAAGTGGAGGAATTGTTTCTAGACTCTTAGGTTATTAAATTAGCTCTATATTGAATTGATCGAACAAGATCCTGAAATAGTCTTATAGTCGTGGATGTGAAAAATTAGATATTTAAGTGTTCCATTGTAATATAGTAATAGTAAAGTTGGAAGGGACCTTGGAGGTCATCTAGTCCAACCCCCTGCTCAGGCAGGAAACCCTACACCATTTCGGACAAATGGCTGTCCAGTCTCTTCTTAAAAACTTCCGGTGTTGGAGCATTTACTGCTTCTGGAGGCAGGTTGTTCCACTGATTAATTGTTCTCACTGTCAGGAAGTTTCTCCTTAGTTCTAGGTTGCTTCTCTCCTTGATCAGTTTCCACCCGTTGCTTCTTGTCCTGCCTTCAGGTGCTTTGGAAAATAGCTTGATTCCCTCTTCTTTATGACAGCCCCTGAGATATTGGAATACTGCTATCATGTCCCCCCTCGTCCTTCTCTTTGTTAAACTAGACACACCCAATTCTAGCAACCGTTCCTTATATGTTTTAGCCTACAAATCATTGTCTGTTCCTCATCTTTGAATTGTCACACTTGCCACTGATTCCAGAGAGTGTGCTTGGGATTTGGTATACTGTACAGGTATTCCTCACTTCCCAACCATTTGTTCTGTGATCAAAGTTACAACATTGCTGAAAAAAACAATTTCATTTGTAACCTTTGCAGCATCCTTCAGTCATGCAATTGCCTATAGTAGGTACAGGTTCTCCTGTGTCTGACCTGTGTTCCCCCCCCCTTTATTCCATTGTTGAAGAGCAGAGAGAGTGAAGACAAATCTCTTCTTGAAACAGATTTCAAGATAGTAAACTGTTTGCTCTTCTACCCATCAAAAGCAGTGCGATCAATGGCAGCAAAAGAAGGGTCAGGCAAGGGAGAGATTGTCTACCAAAATTGCTTAGTTTTTTTTCCCCCTCCCCTTTTTCTTGCCACAAAATGAAGAGAATGGAGAAAAGGGGATTTCAAGAGCATGGGTGGGTTGTATACTGCATTCATGGCTCCCTGCCTCAGCTGTGGCACGATTGCATTGCTTTTGATGTGTGCAAGACTGTAAGCAGACACTCCAAAGAGGGGGGGGGGAATAGAAGCAAACAAGAATCAAATGTGTGAAACAAACAAGAGTAGTCTTGTCTCCTTCCTACTAGAAAGCACAGTTGCGGTGGTGGATTTGCCAATCCCGGTTAAGGTCATTAACAAGGACTACCTGTATGAAGATTGTAAACATGCTTGTGCTGGAAAGAATTAGTTAGGCAAAATAAATGCTAGTTGAGCAGCATCAGTTTTCATACGAAAATAAAATAAAAGTTTCTATTGTTTATAGGGCAAGATTTATTGTTATTATTACATGGTACTTGGATTACAAGACTGAAATACTTTGACCATGTCACGTGTGCAAATTCATTGGAGAAGTTAATGATGCTGGGAATGGTTAGTGGAACAAGAAGAAAGAGCAAGCAAAAAGCATGCTGGCTTGATAGCATCAAAACTGATACAAAGATGAATTTCCAACAATGAAAGGAGCTGTGCTCGACAGAGTAGCATGGAGAGCACTTACCTATAAAGTCACCAAGAGTCGGATAGGACTGAAATATTAAAACAGCAACTTGGATTTATTGAATAAAGAAAATATTTTGAGTGCCTGCTTTGCAAGTCTTATTTCCACTTGGGATAGATAACTTTTTTTCATTGCTTGCTGTTCTTTTTTTGTAGGCTGTTACTGGCTGTGAAGACTGCCTTGCAGCACTGCTGGACCATGATGCCTTTGTATTGTGTCGGGATTTCAAGGGCCGGACCCCGATCCATTTTGCCTCGGTGTGTGGGCATTCTGAAATCCTGAGGACCTTGCTGCAGGCAGCGCTCTCTACTGACCCTCTGGACTCTGTAGTGGACTATAGTGGCTATTCACCAATGCACTGGGCTTCATACAGTGGTAAGAATGTAGAAATTCATGCATACATTCCTTCATTATTTTCTTGTGCCAGGGAGAGACTACCATAAGATCTGTCCAGTTAAATCACTGCTACAACACTTGGCAAAGTTAATTGCTATAATAGGACATGATGGTTACAGCAGAAGACTGGGATGGCTAAAATTATGGATGTTCAACAGTTTTATGCAGCCTATTTACCTGAAAGGTGATTACATCTCCAACAGATTCAGTGGCTCAATAGATTATAGGATAGATCTTTCCTTCTCGGAGACATCTGTCAAGATCTTTAGATTACTTGCGGCAAATATCTTATGGCTGGATTCCCAGGTGCTGTGGGATGTATGGTCATAGGACATTGCCAGTGTGGATGGTGTCCACATTTTCTGCCTACAGGAGGGCAAAATAGAGAGTTCCCAAGCCTTCCAAAAACCCTACTTAAAATTTGCCCTCAGGCCCCAAAGGAATCCTGTGTGGGTCACCCATGGCTAATGGGATAGTTTGTCCACTCTTGTTCTAGATTGTACCTTGTTCATACCGGCTTTAGTGGATGAAAATTGAAGGCCACACCTCTTCAGTATACAGATCTTTTCATCTGTTTTATTGCAGGAGAATTCAGTGGTGGTGGGTAAATTGTCTTTCTGGCAAGCATATTTGCTATCACTGATTTCTCATTCTGGATCATCTGGTAAACATTTCTGGAAACTATCATCATCATCATCAGAAGCTTTATTTTTTGCATTAAATCACAGGATGCATGTATTGAATTTGATTAATTTGTATTTCCTTACTTCAATTCGGAAAATTTTTCTTGCTGTAGATTACTGTTCTGAAAGGTATCTGACCTTACTGAACTTTTCTTTGTCAGGATTTATATATCATATTAAAGCAAAAATCTTGCCTTAATATAGAAGGTGAAAACAAAAACATGCAGCTGACTCCTATTCTACTTTTATGAACAAATCCAACCACACTGATTTCTGCATTTCAGTGTACCGTATTTTCCGGTGTATAAGACGACTTTCTAAAGCATTCAAATCAGCGCCGAAGTCGGGGGTCGTCTTATACGCCAAAAATTACGGTAGTTTCTGGCGTATAAGATGACTTTCTAGGCATGCAACTCGGCGCCGAAGTTGGGGGTCGTCTTATATGCCGAGTCATCCTATACGCCGGAAAATATGGTAGCTTAAATAAACCTGCAGGTATCGCCAAATGCTTGCAAACAAGCCAGGACTCATAAATCAACTCTAAACTTCAATTAAAATCTGACTTCTAATGGTACCTGGCCATTTAGAAGCACTTCATTATAACTCTGATTTGAATGGTGTTGAAGTGTCAAAATCCTGATTATTGTAATGCTTAGATGGAAGAAGCAACAGTGCTTCAGGAAAGGGTCTGTGTGTTTGGGTGCATGTCTTGCATTCAAACTTGAATTTATTATGCCATTTTTTTCCTGTTACGATATGTAAACACCGCCTTTGTTACAGACTGTCTCATTTAATTCAAGATTCAAAAAAGTGTGGCTGTTAATTTCCAATTTCAGCCTGTGTTAAAGCTGCCTGAATATCTGAAAGATTAAAAAAAAAAAACAGCTCACACATAGAAATCATAGATTTTGCCTATAAAAATGCCATGGGGTTAGAAGGTGATCTAATAAATTCTCTTCTCCCTTTCCAGGGCATGAAGATTGTCTTGAATTGTTACTTGAACACAATCCATTTGCATATCTAGAAGGAAACCCTTTTACTCCATTGCACTGTGCAGTGTAAGTCTTGGTAGATCATGGAGATTTAAGTGTATGTTTGTGCAAATGCATTAGGATCTGCCATTTTTAGCAAACGAGAGGTGGATTTTGCTTTTCAAGTAGAGTTTGAAACTTGTCTCTCAAAATTGCAGTCCTGCTCTGTATGTATGTATAAAACCTCTCTTGGTACCTCACCTGACATTTCAGTTTTTAAGATTCTATAAAATTACAGATGACAGAATGAATTCTACAAAGCAAAATGCCAGCTTGGAATATCAGCTCTCTTTCCATGAGTACCTCTGGGCCTCAAATGGATACACAAGTCTTAAAATAAAATAAAATTAGCTGTTACATCCAGCACAGACCTAACACAAGAAACCACTTGCCCAGAAAAGAAGACAAAAGATAAGGGAACAATTTACCACTTTGCTTTCTAGTAATCTTTATTAAGCTAAAAGAGGCTCTCTTTAGCCACAGCTTATTATTATTTTTTGAAAATCTGAGCCATTTTGGGGCTCTCTTCATTGTTAAACAACAAGGAAGAAGGCTGCTAAGATAAGCTAAAATAAGGAAGTGTGGACTATTTAAAAAAAATTGATGGAGAAATATAAGGGCAGAAAGTTGTGGTTCTAGTTTATTATTTTTTAGTAAATTGTAGCTTGGTCTGCTTTTCTGTGGGTAGCTAAAACTTTCCGATTTTTATGATTCCTGAAAGGCCAGCAATTCTTAAGTGACTTACAAAAAAGCTACTCTTTGACTAAAGAGGGAGTTAAGAAGATGGACGAGCAAAATTATTAGAGATGTATTTGAAAAACCTTTAAATAAAATCCATCAGTTCATAGATTAGCTATGCTTCAAGGATATAAAAAAAATTACTCAAAATTATTTCAGATATGCAAAATATGTGCAGAAAGTTCACTGAGATCACTGAGGCAATATCACAAGTAGCTGGCAATGCAGAGGAGTCAATTTGTAAATTTAGAATATAAACCTGACACCAATTTTTATTCTGATGGTTTAAATATAAGTCTCCCAACACAATTAAAAGCTCCAAGACCTCCAAGAAAATATGCAACTTTTAAAAGGATAGGTTTGGGACTTTTTCCTTATGGACATTAACAACATTGAGAAATCCTTGAGAAAAAAAGACACTTATAGCTACTTGACAAACATTCCAGAGAAGAAAGGGATTTTATTCCATGGAAGACAAGCAGGAAGGAATGACTTAAACTTAATGAGTCAGTTGGAATTAGGATGGATTTTTATCAATCTGATATTTGTAATTGAAAGAAACTCTTAATCAAAAGTTTCAGAATGTATTTTTCCTTTATATAAAATGCTTAAGTAATTCCTAAAGTTTGTAAAATATTGTTGAAAGTGTATTTGAAAATATCTAGGTTAAGAGAAAGTGAAAGAAAAAACATGTATTAGCTTAAAGAAAAAAATAGTTTTAAAAAGGATGTATACAAGAAAAAAATTAAGTAACTTGGAGGGAGTGATCTAAATTTAATGAGTTAATTAGAGTTAGTTGGAATTTTATTGATCTGAAAATGAATTTTATATATGTTAAGAGGAAGTTAAAAAAAGATGTATTAGAACAGTGGTTCTCAACCTTTTTATACGGCGACCCCGGTATTAAGCAGGCGGCGTGCATGCGCGGCGCTGCCCCCCTGCGCGGCACGCATGCGCAGCGCCCCCTGCGTGGCGTGCATGTGCGGCGGCGCCCCCTGCGCGGTGTACATGCGCGGCGGCACCCCCTGCGCAGCGTGCATGTGCGGCAGCGCCCCCTGCACGGCACGCATGCGGCACCCCTTGCGCGGCAACGCCCCCTGCGCGGCACGCATGCGACGCCCCCTGTGTGGCGCGCATGTGTGGCGACGCCCCCATGCGCCACCCCAGAAAAAAAATGGCGGATTGCGTTGTTTGGCGACCCCCCATGAAATGGTCGTTCGACCCCAAATGGGGTCGCAACCCACAGGTTGAGAACCGCTGTATTAGAACATTTTGATTTTAGAAACATTTTAAAAGAAAAGCTTAGTGTTTTAAAATGGATGCAAAAAAGTATTTTCCCCTTTAAAGTTAAAGAATCTGAAAGAATGCAGTGAATTTTAATATAAATAGTGATAATATAAAGATTGTTAAATGTGAATAGAAATACACATTATTTCAACAACAAGGAAGATAAAGCAGAAATGGTTAGATTGATTGTTCTATTCAAACAGGAGAATATATTTATGTTTTTTATTTGGATATCACTTCTGGATTTTGTGCTTGTGATGAAAAGAAAATGAAACTTTAACTGCAATCCTCATGCTTATGACCATTGCAGTATCTCCACAATCACATGATCAAAATTTGGGCACTTGATAGCTAGCATATATTTACAATGGTTGCCGTATCTTGTAATTGCCATTTGCAATCTTCCCAGCCGGTTTCCCATAAGCAAAATGAATGGGGGAATCCGAATTTGCTTAATGACTGCTTGATTCACTTTAGTAATTGCAGTGATAACAATTGTGGCCCAAAAAAAAAAAAAAGATTGTAAAATTGGGTGCGACTCACTTAACAGTTGTCTTGCTTAGCAATGGAAATTCTGGTCCTAATTGTCAGAAGTTGAGGACCACCTTTATTTTGGAACATACAACTGAGTTATGGAATGCTTGTTTCATATTGCTAGCAAAACAGTAACTTTTTTTTTTCTTCCCAAGACCTACAAATTCAACAAGGAGTTGATGGACAAGACTGAATAGCAGATCCCTCTGATGACTTACTCCTTAGTTTTTTCTTATTTTTTACACCCAAAAAGAAAGTAGATAACAGGACATTAAGCTTGATAGGGAATTTTCTTGAAGGAATTGTCCACAATTTGGAGTATTTTGACTAGTGGGAATTTTTCCCCATCTGTTTTGGACCTCTGAAACCCAGATTCAGTAGAGAGGTCTTGAAATGCTTTTGTATTTGTTTGTCTCCCTGAAATAAATAAAATCAACCCATGCTTGCTTACTTTCTTCTCACACTTTTCTTTCTTCTTCAGAATTAACAACCAGGATGGCACTGCTGAGATGCTTGTTGAAGCATTGGGTGCCAAGATTGTTAATAGCAGAGATGCCAAAGGAAGGTGAGTGATTGTGTCTTCCTCTTCTTCTTGGACATACTAGTTATATTACTCGGTATCATTGATCAGACCATAATTCGAATGGGAGATATATCCCCTCAAGATATACTATAGAGACTAAAAAAAATGAGCAGCATGGATTTTGGTGTCTTACTCCTATGGTTCCTGTCTTACGTAGTGCAAAAGCCAGGCATCATTCCATTAAGTTGTATGCCATGAGATTCAAGACAGCTTAAATTTGAATCACCACTGTATGCATCAAATGCTGGACAAATGGGATTTTAATCTGATATGCTCTAGAGCAGTGTTTCTCAACCTTGACAATTTTAAGGCATGTGGACTTCAACTCCCAGAATTCCACAGCCAGCAATGCTGGCTGTGGAATTCTGGGAATTGAAGTCCACATGCCTTAAAATTGTCAAGGTTGAGAAACACTGCTCTAGAGATTCTTATATGTGAGTGGCAAGGATCCCTAACTTTTTTCAGACTTGGACCTGCCCCCCAAATCCTGTGTGATTGCCTTTACACTCCCCTGACTTAGATATCTCACAAGTTGGAGTCAAGCAATTATTGGGAATCCAGCAGGCACTTCATTTGCCAACCCTGCATTATCTAAATAGTTCTAAAAAAACTGGTACTAATATGTTATACAAGGATCTACATTCACATTTACCATCAGTTTCTTAAGATGTCTCTCTCTCTGAGTATTTATTATAGGAAATATGTGCTGTCAATAACAGTGTGGTCTATTGTAAGCAAATTATGTCATGCCTTTTATTATTATTTTTTCCTACCTCTTTAATATTCATTTAAGCTTCACTAAAGTGTGGCAATTGAGAGTGGGTTTTAATAAGGGTTTTGCTGGGCACTACAGAAAGTTTGCTTTCAGTGGATACTACGCACCTTCTAAAAATAGAATTAAGAGATCATCCAGTGAGAAATTACTGAGCTTCTAAAGAAATGAAATGATATCAAAATACATTGTAGGAAGCTTTATATGGCTTTAAAATACCAAAATAAATAAATCAAGTATGTAGAAAAAAAAATAAAAGTTGAAAACAGTGCTGTATAATTTACAATTACGCATCCAAAAATAGAGTTCTTTTTGAAAGCATGACAATTCCATCTTTCCTCTTCTTCCAGGACCCCCCTTCACGCTGCTGCCTTTGCAGACAACATCCATGGTTTACAATTGCTTTTGCAACACCAGGCTGAGGTAGATGGAACTGACCAACTGGGGAGGACCCCTCTTATGATGGCTGCTGAAAATGGCCAGACAGCAGCAGTTGGTAAGTGGTGCATCTTCTATATTTATGCTTTTCTCTCTTTTTAATCACTTTTTTCTTCTTAGGGTAATCATCCTTCTGTCTATCATCATCCTGGGGAGGAATTAGGAACAATATTTGAGCTCGTGTGAGCACTTCCGTGAATTTTGCAGGATATTTTTGTGCCTGAGATCATTTTTTTTCTCCCATCATCCCCCATCATACAAAAATAGCAACAACATGCTATTGTGACATAATACACTTTGCCTCATTCTAGACCAGGGGTCCCCAACCCCCAGGCCATTGCCTGTTCAAAACTGGGACGTACAAGCAACAGTTGAATGCACGAGCACACGTAGCTCCACTTGCATGCCCTTCACTTGTGTAAATGGAGTTGCAGGCGCGAATACACTCACCCACTGCTTGTGCAGAATCATTCCCTTTCCTCTCCCCACCACTACCCCTTTTCAATTTTGGAGTGGCCTAATTATGCAAATCATTTGCAGACAGATTTCAAGCATACAGTTATTAGGAAGGTCTATGGAGAGTCATTCAAGTCATGGTTGTTCAAAAGTGCTTTTTTCAAAAGGCAACTGGACTATGTCTTCATCCAGAACTGATGAAGCTTCTTGGATGAGCAGCGAAATTTCTTCTTCTTCAAGGGAAAAAACATAGTCCAGTAGCCTTTTGAAAAAGCACTTTTGAGACAATCATTATGATGTCTTCCTCTATCACATTTTGTAACGTATAAAGGTTATAACTATTGAAGTGGAATGGTTTAATGTTATTTGAAGATGAAGTGTGTTGTCCCATAAAAACATAAGAGGAAAAGGAAATGTCACAAGCTCGTGCAGTGGCTCTCTATATCTTGAGAAGAAAGACATTTTGTGACAACATAAGAAAAAGTTCTATAGCACTAGATCAGTTTAACTTCCCTTGCTTTCTGGTTGACCTTCCCCTTTGATGCTGGAACTTTGAAATGTCTTCTCCAATATGATTCTGCTTCTGGCAAAAGCCAAATTATTTCAGAAGAGGACAGCGACATCAACCTAGTAGTATAAAAATTTTCTGTCTTGATTTTTGGATAAAGGTGCCCTGCTTTTATTTCATTTTTCTCATTTGCCATTTTAATGTTGGAAGTTGGCTTCTATAACTTTGGGGTTGATGGTTATATAAGAATCTTTTAAATAAATGCACAATCTTTCATGTTGTATTTCCACACATTTTCAGAGTTCCTGCTGTACAGAGCAAAAGCAGATCTAACTGTGCTGGATGTCAACAAGAACACAGCTCTTCACCTGGCCTGCAGTAAGGTACAATGTCCAAACGTGGGATCTATAAAATTAATTTTTGGGAGTATCTTCTGTAGAGTTTTAAGATGTATTAGAAGCTTATGATGAAAGTCATGCCAGATGTGATTAAATGACTTTACTTCCAAAGAATGAGTTTATGTAATTTGATTTTTATTGGGAAGTTGAAAAGTGGCCAACTAGATATATAATAGGGATTATTTTTTTTTAAAAAAAAAGATTTATTAAGAATTTACATAGAGATAAAGACAAGGGAAGAAGGAAGGAAGGTTATGAAATATAATGACTTCTTTTTTTCAAGTAACTGTATTAAAGATTATAATTGCAATAGTAAAAACTAATGCAAGCTAAAAAAAAGGTATAAGCAAAGAAAAAATAAAATATACAAAGGGAAAAAGAAAAGATGTAAAGAAAAGGAAAGAAAGGTAGTAAAGAAATAGAAAAGTTATTACCCACCTTCATCACAAATTCAAACAATTTTAGTAACTTTTCGCCTTCTTTTAAAGCACAACAAATAATCTCTTTTTTGCCATATCCCATTTCTTTATAAACAGATCCATAAAGTATTGTAATTTTAGTCCTGATGTCAGAAAAAGTCTATTAAGGGTTACCAAAAATAACAACATTTCTTTTAACTTTGATCAGATAAATTAAGTTTATATTCATTTCTTTTACTTCTAACAATCTTAATCTTTAATCTATTCAAATAATGCCATGAAATTTGATTGTATTTCTTTTTTGCCTTTTCTCATGAATTTCTTCAAAGCTTTGACAAGATTGTTTGTTAGTCCAATGTAGAAGAATTATCCAAGTTATTCTCTTGGTTTATTGTTTGTATGTATATCCCTTTTAACTACTAAAACAGCCCATTTCTTCTGTATGTCCAGTGTAATATCTTGTAACCTGTCATTTGTAAATCCACATTCAGCTCATTCTGTTTTGTCAGGTAAAACCTGTCCCTCTTCCATAAAATATTTTAGACACAATCTATTTGTAGAGGCAGATATTGCTGTTGACATGTTAATATTAACTTCTGACTCCACTTTTTAAAAATGCCCTTCAGTATTTCAGTGTTAGAATATTTTACTTGTTAGTCAAGTTTATGTGTTCTTCTCTTTTAATTGAAATATTTAGTGTCCAGTTTTTAAAAGCTTACCTTAATACGTTTTTAAAACAATTCAACTTTCCTATGGAAAGAATTCTTCATAAGTAATTCCAAAATCTTATTTCAAATTTATCTGGAACTATTTATAACTTTTCTAAAATTAGTCTTAATTAACTTTTTGCTCTTTATTTTTTTAAAAGTTGTTAATTTGTATTTTTTTAAATTAAGGA